>NC_022036.1:4623946-4644059 GCF_000317375.1 Microtus ochrogaster
TTTCTTTAAGTATTATGATGACTAGGGCTTTAAATACTGCATCAATAAATATTATTTACACAATCTGCCCACATGTTCATCCCTGATCTTAACAGGGGTGGCCCAGATTTACCCATGTGATATTCGTTTTAAGAGTTTAGACCTATGTTTTATGAGGTTGAAAAGTTTCTGTTTCTATCTTTTTAAGTGTTCTCTTTATTTCTTTCATGTATGTCAAATGACTCTGATTCCTTTTAGTCCAGAAATATATTCATGAATTAATGGATTTTCTGAAGCTGAGCCATCCCTGTATTTCTGGGAAATAAGTAGTGTTTGTGTATTTGTTATTGTTGTTGTTTTACAAACACTGGAAGATAGAGAGATGGATCCGCAGTTATGAGCATTGACTGCTCTTCCAGAGGACCCAGGTTCAATTCCCAAGACCCATGTTGGGGTCTCTGCAAATGCCATGGATGGCAAAGTAACCATCCTTGCAAGGCAAGAAGGAAATTCAGTTCAACATGACTTAGTCAGCTGCTGTTGGTTCAGACTGCTAGCAGAGACTCTGAGCAGTTTATTTTAGATATATTTGACTATAGCACAATTTGGAAAAAAGTTTCCTGGTGTACACACTCTCTTGTGCTCAAAGAGACATAATTATATCTAAACTCTACTAAGAGTACATGTCACTTCTTCCATGAAGATGGATTCTAGAGACAGACTACATGTGTTATTTTAAGGGCCTAGTGGAAGATGTGGTGTGGTCTCAGTCATACAGGTAACAGAGGTCATTTGGGCTATTAGACACCTCTGGTTCTGGCTGTGGGAGCTTGAGGAAGCCCCTAGCCATATAGATAACACAAGGGTCACCAAAACTATTAGCTGCTTCTGGTCCTGGTTGCTAGAACTTGGTGTGGGCCAGCCCTACAGATAGTACAGATCAACAGATTATTAACCACCTTCATCCCAGCATTCTAGGTGGAAAAATCAGGTTATACATCTTTTTATTTCTTTCTTTTCTTTTTGTTATTGTTATTTTTTGGGGGGTTGCTGGTTTTTAATACATCCAGACCAGTTACAATTTCCCTTCCCGTTACTCTTCCCAATCCCCTCTTTGCCTTTACCCCCAGATCCCCTACTCCTGTTTCCCTTCAGAAAGAGCAGTCCTCCCATGGATAGCCACTGTACATAGCATAACAAGACACAATAAGACTAGGCACAAACTCTCATATCAAGGCTGGGTGAAGCAACTCAGTAGGAGAAAAAGGGTCCCAAAAGCAGAGGAAAGAGTAAAAGACACCCCCATTCCCGTTGTTAGGAGTCCCATGCAAACACTAAGCTAATAACCATAGCATATATGCAGACGACCTAGTGCAGACCCATGCAGGCTTGTTGGTGGCTGCTGCAGTCTCAGTGAGTCCTATAAGCCTTACTTAGCTGATTCTGCCGACCCTTCTCCTGGTGTTCTCAGTCTCCCTGCCTCTAGCAACTCTTTCTTGCCCTCTGCTGCGGGATACATCTTTTTCTTTGAAAAGACAATCCTGCCTGTTTAACATTTCCAGTTTCCCTAGTGTTATCTGTGAGGACCTTTGTGCTCCCAACACACCCACGTGCCAGACCACAACCACTTCTAACTCCAGTTCCAAGGGACTCGATGTCCTCTTCTGGCTTACACAGACACCTGGTACACATGCTGTGCATGGGCATGCACACAGGCAAAATAGCCACATGCAAAAACAAATATGTATTAATTAAACTTTAAAACACTGGATTTGCTTAACTAATGCTTTTAAATTTTTTGTTATTAAAAGCAGTAAATGTTTTTGTATAATAAACTTGAAAGTATGACTCAAGTGTAATTTATGTAAAATGTATTAAACAAGTTGAACGTTTTTTTTTCCTTTTTTTTTCTGGAATAGCATTTGCATTATCTAGGCTTATGTGTTCCTTGAAATGCTGATAAAATCTACCTGTAAAACTTCTTTACATTGGAAATAGGACAAAAGATGGCCTTTTAGATGCAAATGCCATTTGTGGTCATTACTGTATTCAACTCCTCTATTTCATTTTGGGCAAACCAGCCTTTTATTTTCAGATGTATTTACTGTATCCACAAATACTTTTAACTAGCTTTTGTTATTATTTTGAATCTCCACTGTGACTATTTTAATTCAGCATGTGTTTGTTTACACAGTTTTCCCTGCTCACGAATTACAGAAATTTATCTGTTAGAATCCTTACGGAATCCTTACATTAGTTACTTTTTTGTTCTATGATAAACCATCATCAGCAAAGCAACTTAGGGCACAGTTGATTTCATTTGACAGTTCACCAGAAATGGGCGTTCATGCTGGCAGCAGGGACAACATTGAGCTGCAGGCATGATGGCAGGAGCAGGAAGCTGAGCGCTCACATCCTTTGCCACAAACACAAAGCAGAGTGTGAACTGGAAGTGTTGCCAGGCCTTTAATCTCAACGCCCACCCCTAGTGACACACTTCATCCTGTAAGGCTGCACCACCTCTACCTCCCAGACAGCAGCTCCTCCTGGGAACAAAGTGTTCAATGACCATGACCGCCTCTTTGGGGGGTCATTTCTCATTCAAGCCACCACAATCCCTTAAAGTCTTAACAGTAATCTCCAAGGTGATGTTTCACTGTCTCATTGATGTCCTTATTTTTGATAACCTAGGCTTGTCCTGCTGGGTTTCTCCTAACATCCATATCCCTACAGTTCTTTAGTATGTCTCCAGAAAAAAAAAAAAGAAGCTTCTCATTGGCTCACACAGCTCATCAGAAAGCAAATCCTCCTCGTCCGTAGAGGCAGGGCCCAGCAAGCTATCTGCAATCTGGTGACAAATGACTGATGGATGTGAAGATGAGGCCATATGTATCTCCAGTCTCTCGCCTGTCTGAGAAAAGTCACAGTAGTCCCATAAAGAGGGACGACAGCACCGCCACTTCGTGGCATGCCAGGGCCCGGGAAGGGAACTACATTTGTTGACACAGTCTTCAAAAGAAGTCAGCCTGCAGCCAAATAAAACCTTGTGTGAAAAACTTCAAACGCCTGCCTCTGGTAAACTTTACTTTAGCTCAAGACTTGACACATCCTGGAAATTATGTCCAAGATTCTCTTGGCTTGATTTCTAAAATTCTGAAGCACAGCTGCATTGCTGTTTGTGAATGAAATCAATATTAGATCTGTGGCTCCTAACCACCAGGGAAGCTCGTGCAACCTGTGTCGCAGCCCACTTCTCTCACTTTACATGAAACTGTGTGGAGGGAAAGAATGAGAACAGAGCACACCAGTTTCCGAAGTGTAGTGCCTGGGAGGAGTGGCTAGAGGGAGTTCTAGGCTGGAAAACACACGATGATGTCTGTGCGCTATGACAGCAACTATGAGATCTGTGTGATGTTTTAGGATTTACAATGTGTTCACATAAACAAGATCCTTTTAAAACCTAGAAACATTAGACACAAATCATTATTCTTTTATTTTAGTGGTTAGAATCAGGGCATGAGAGTTAAATGTAGGGCCCAAGGAAGTGGCTCAGAGGCTAAAATTATTGCTGTGCAAACATAAGGACCTAACTTCAGGTCCCCAACACACACATGAAAGGCTAGGTGGCACTTGAGGTCCTAATGTCGGAGAGACAGAGGCAAGGAGATCCCTGGAAGTCCACTGGCCTGCCAGTCTAACCTAGTTGAGACACTCATTAGGAGTCCCTGTCTCAAAAAACTAAGTGAGCAATTAAGAAAGATACCCAAAGTCAACCTCAGGCTGCTGCGTGCACACATAAACACAAATACATACACAAAAGAAGTAACACGTAAAGTACACGTAGCCAAAATATTGGCAAATTTTGGTATAATAACCAGGAATTTCAGAAGGCAACATCTTGTTTCCAGTGTTTCTCCATCAAGGGATTCACGGTCTTCCCTCGCTTCCACTGGGTAAAGAGGGTGAAGCTTTCACACACTGTCATCCAGTCCTATGCACGACCTTGGCATATTCAGTGTGTAAGGACTGAAGCCGTTGTTTATAGCCAAGAGAGAAGTCTTGCTAAGGTAACATAGAATGATTTCCATCTATAGTTTGCAATGATGCAAACTGTGAAAACTGGGAGTTAGGTAGAAGACAAGCAAACCAGATAAACCTGGCCCACAGACTCCCACTTAGTCTCCTATTTTGCCTTTTTCTTGACCACATAAACTAACATTTGAGCGCACCAGGGCTCGCATTTGGGCTACTTTCCTGTCTGTGACTATATTCATTCCCAGAGTGATCCCATGCAGTTTAATGAGAATAACTGGTGACCAAACTTATACCTGTCTCATGAGATGCAGGGTGTGTGTCAAACTGCCAACAGACTGACATACTGGTTGTCTGGCGGGGCTCTTGGATGTAGACTTAGACTTCTGGTTGTGTTCTAAGTCTTTGATCATATGAAGCTTCCTGTTATCAGCTTAGCACACTTCTATCTTTCCTGTTGCTCTAGCAAAATTTATTAACTGAGCAATTAATTAATTAAAAAGTCACTCTGATCCTTCTTTTTCCCCACGCCATATCCAACCCATCAGGAAATTCTGATTGCTCTGCACTTAAAATATCCGAATCCAACAATTTTTCATCATTTCTGCTGCTAATCTGATCCAAGCCATTTTCCTTCCCAGATAGCTGTAATAGAATATCCTACGCTCTCTGAGTTCTTCCCCAGCCTACAGTATACTCTGCTCTCAACACAGCATCCAGAAGGACACTTGAATATTATCTCAATCCTCAATCTTCAAACAAAACAAAAAACCAAGTCCCCCAGTCATTCACAGGGTGCTTCCTGCTGGCCACTCATCACCCTCTGGTCCACATGTGTTACTCTTTTGACCTCCGTTCCTACCACAGCACTGGTTTGATCACAGACCCACAGCACGCCAGGCCTCTTTTCCACTATAGGGTGCTGGAGAGGCCTTTATCCTGCTGGTCATACCGTTCCCACATACCCGCAGGGTTCCCTTCCTCCTTCAAGCTCCACACCAGACACCACTTTCCACAGCAGCCTCTTTAAAATTACATTCCTCACATTCTCTTTCCTCTTTTACTTTTCTCTGCTTGATTTATCAGTTTCTAGTACGGTTGGCTTAACTTAATTGTTGTCTATTTCTTTTTTCTAAAATGTGAGCTTTACACAGACAAGAATGCTTGTCTATTTTGCTATTTGATCTATAAATCTATATCCCAGTTATTAAGTCAATACTTGCATATACTATCCTTCAACAAACATTTGCTAGCTTAATTAATAAGAGTTTGAGTAAATTAATTAAAAGCAATCAACTCTTAAGTCCTATGATTCTGGTGCACATAAGACCATACAAAATAATGAACAAGCCATCAAAAGCATGTATTCAGCTCCCAAATTTACCCTTTCTTAACTGTCTCCCTAGCATAGCAAGGTTAAAAAAACTGGTTAGTATATGATTATTATTATTATTATTATTATTATCATGATTGCCATGTTCTAGGGCCCCTTCACAGATATCCTAGTGTTCATCTCATTGCTGTAGCTACCAGCACAGGAAGATATTAGACCTCCCCAGTGACTGCTGTTCAGCTGTGTGGTATGAACTGCTGCCTGAACCAGCATGTACAGCTAGAAACTGCCACAATGACAGAGAAGTAAGAAACACCCTAGGGAAAGTGTGATGCCGAAGAAAAGGACCACGCTCTGGGCAGATGGGCAGCTGAAAATAGGAAGTCATCTCTCTCTGGACAACTGCAGAGTTGTACCTTTGCCAAACTCCACCCTGGCCTCCAACCTTGAAAAGGGACTTAGTGGGGCTAATTAATCACAGGATGTTTTTGCTCTAGCCCTCCCATTGGAATGGACTTGTATACTCCTTTTTCCCCATCACTTCACCTCTCCGGGGACATAAAGCAAGCTAAGAGTGTAGCTCCAACCAGACAGAATTCATCAGGAACTCCTGCTGCAATCCCCCCATCTGTATTTGCTCTGTCTCCACTTCTTATTTCTCCATTCCCACCAGTTTGACCATCTCTTATCTGTCTCCTTTAACCTCTCCCTTTCTCTTGTACACCTACCCGTAGCAACCACTGCTCTCCATTTAACCAGGGATCTTGTCAACCTCTAGAGACCATGACCTGAGTCACCTCTACAATCCCACACCATCCATCTCCAAACCCAGGTAAGAAGAAGCCTGGTGCTGGGAATCCATAGGCAAATAGAGATAAAGAAATGCTGAGAGCAGAGTGTAGGGACAAGGAAATAAAATGCCTTCTGTCTGGGTCTACCCTAGGAAATAACTCTGGTGAGGCAAGTGTTCATCACGTTGTCTTCATCGTCCCTCTGCTGGATCTGGTGCCTCCCTTCTCAGTACATTACCTAGCACGCATTTCCAGTGTGCTCTCGCTGACAGAGCCCTTGAGTTCTGCGTTCACTGAAGTACAGTACAAGGCAACTATGGATGCCTGGACTGTGTAGCTTGCTTCTATTTTTATTTAGTTATTTTGCCTAAAAGTTGTTCTTTCATCTCTGCTTCCCATCTACAAGTGGGGAATTTTGTGTCCCTGTGTGAACCCCATAATGAGAGGTATCCAAAACACAAGGTTCCAATAAGGTAATTTGTAAGAATATAAAAAAGGATCATCCTTCATTTTTTAGAGGCAGAATAGAGAGTATTCAAGATGGCCAAGTCTAAGATCATTGCTCATCTTTATAGAGGTCAAAACTTTACCACTGACAGTACCAAGACAGGAAAGAGTTCTTTATCCTTCCTGTTTTGGAATGAAATCCTCAGCACCCCTGCCTCTGGACCACAAAACCAAACACTATCCCATTACAGAGAATGTAGGTCCCTGTCCAAGTCTGGCCTCCAACAGGCTGAATACCCTGCATCGGTCTCATTTAATGTAATCATTAGCTGTCTTCTGGCAAACTTGGGGGTCTAATTTGGACAAAGAAAGTAAGTAACTGGACAGTAGGGGAGGAGAACCTGATGCTATTCATGCTCACAAAACATCCAGATGATTCCAGCGAGTCTGGGCTCTCAGGGACAGTGAAACATTTTCCCCAGAAAGATGCCTCATCCCAGAGAGAAATACTTTTTTTTCCTACAAGGACTGACCTTTTGTGTGTATCTGTTTGCTTGTTTGTTTGTTTTCATCTCAGTGAATTATGAAAATACCCTGGCAAAACTGAAATAGCCTTAGCATCTCCCTTGGTATGTCTAATGTTTCTCATTCCTTAGTTTTAACCCTATGGCCAGCAAGGAACAGAGAACCATCATTTAGAGGGAGAGCCTTTCAGTTTTCCAGGGTAGCCCTCTTGCCGTCTTGTAGTTTAAAGTAGTTTCTAAATTAGAAGTATGTTCAAGCCTGCTAAAAATCACCATCTTAGAAGACAGTAATTGATTTAAAAATAAATTTTGCAAACAAGCAAGTTTTCTTTACAGAGCAAATATTTTCCAAGTAAAACAAGTGATCCCTGGACCTAGGGTCCTTTTCAACTTTTAACAACACAGTGATCACTCATTTCCTGTGATAGAGCTGACCTTCCCTGTGTCAGAACTGGGTCAGTCTCTGCACCAGACGGTTTTTATGTGGAACATTAAAGTGCTCATTTTTGAAGCTTATCTATCTGCCTCTGGAGGAAGCCTGTGTTAGAGACATTCATTAAAATGGCTCCTGTTTCATTCAGGGAGAGAATATCTTTCAACACATCAAAGGCAAAGAGCCAGCTCAACAATCAGTAGGACTGCTAGATTTTCACAGTTCAAAGTTCCTACCCAGTTGAAAATAAGAGACAGCAGGATGCCTGGAAAACATCCTCTTCTGAAAGTCCGAATCCCACACTATTGATTTCTGGAGAAAGGAGAACAAAACATGGCAATTATCCAGACTGCTCTAAAGAGACGCATGCATTACTGTCGGGACTAGTCTCCCTGACTCATCAAGAAGCATGAAGTCTGGGAAACGTTAGTCAAAGTTCAAAGCCTCTGGTAGCATGTTGACCCAGAGCTGGAGAAGGGTCAGCTATGTGGCTACCATTTTAAGAAGAGCTCATGGGTAGCCATAGAAACTGTCAAGATCATCTCATCTGTATAAAATGTAGGATCCTTAAATGCTCCCGAAAATGTAATAGTGGGAAAGCAATAATGTCTGTGTAAAGAAAATGTTCTCTGTTAATTCACTTCGATGCTTTTAGAGAATAAACACGACACCGAGAAACTAACAAGAGTTTGTATACTTAGCCTCACAAAAGCCTTTGACAAGGTATCATGTCACACTCAGTCATGAAGGATTTAGCAAGCTACTTTATCTTGTAAAAGAAACAGACCCACTGGAGAGAAATGACACACAGGCAAATAACACATCTCTCAGGAATCAAAGCTGAGATCATAAGTAACTGGAGGGGGGGAGGAGAAAAAGAGTACATGATGTAATCACTAAATCCAGAGGTGATTTCGCAGCCCCCAAGTAAACAACCTGCCAGACTGGTGGGAAGATACCACTGGAAAAAATATTTGTGTGAGTAGAAAGTACCAACACAGTAAGTTTTAATTCAAGGGACTTCATTTCTCAAACAATATTTAACTGAAATATACAATAGTGTAAACGTATAAAATTAATTCATTCCAAGGCACCCGTCATGGTCCAAGGTGAAGGTCTGCTTGAGTAGGGAAAAGAGTCATTATAGTCTCTATTCAGGTGGAGCCGAAGGGCTGACATGTTTATGTAGAAGCTAAAGTTACACTTCAATATGATGAGTTACTTTCTTTGTGAATTTCATATTTATTACAACACTAGGTATTCAGCGTCATCACCTCCATTTTCATGTAAAGAGATGAAGCATCAGGGAAATTGAGTACCTTACCCAAAAGTAATAGAGCTGACAAGTGGTCGAGTTGAGCTCTGAACTCAGATATGTGTGTGTGTGTGTGTGTGTGTGTGTGTGTGTGTGTGTGTGTGTTTGTATAAGGATAATTGCAAAAACGAGAGAAATAGTAAGATAGAGATAATGAGATAGGTAGAGGCAAGCTAGAAAGAAAGAGGGAAAGAAAATGAGGGAGGGACTGGGAAAGGAAGTGAGGAAGGAAGGAAAAGAAGAAGGGAGAGAGGGAGGTAGGAAAGGGGAGGAAGTTAGATAGTATAGATAGACACATAATACAAATAGATGATGTAAACGATAGACAGGCAGGCAGACAGGTAGATAGATGATAAAGATAGATAATACAGACTTATCTACAGCTACATACATGTGCACCCACCTTGCCTGCAGTATGCATTGAAACCTCAGGAAGACAGCAGGCACACCACCAAAGGGCTTGAAATGGACCAGTCAAAGGCTGACATTTCCAAGGCAGAAAGAGGAATGTTAAGGGAATAATCAACCCAAGTCTTCCAAATTATAAACGAGAGTATAACTCCAATGATCCTGTCTGCTACTATGTGCCAAGTCCATTCTAGAAGCTTCTAAATAATAAGACCTAAGCCTTCCAAATTATAAAGCACAAATGTGAAACTACCCGCAGTGTTCCTGTGGTTACTGTTTGCCAAGTCTGCTCTAGAAGCTTCTTCACATTCTCTCTGGATTCCTCAACAAATTGCTCTTTCTTCATGGTCGTTCCGCAGTGGTAGCAGAGCTAGCTCACTTGCCCCCTCCTCTCCAATTCAAGCACCCAGAAAACAGCAAAGAAATTTTAAACTGTGAGTGTTCTTTGTTTTTCAGAAAGAATTAAGGAAAAAAGGAACCATCATCTTTTGAATATGTTATTCCCTTAAAAAACACTAAGCAAATAATTTCATTATCGTTTATAGAAAGTCATTGACTAAAGACCCAATGCAGTCAGGATATCCAAATTTATTTGTAACTTTCTAAATTGACTTGTTTTCAACAATGAATTCTGCTGTGGCCTTTTTTATTGATGCTTCTGTAAGCTAAGACGCTAGACCAGTGAGCTTAAGCTTAAACTGGAAGGCAATTTTGTTGAGACTTGGCTCCAGTCCAGTTCTGCTCACAGACATTGCTGAGGCTGCAGGTAGCCACTCTTACTTAACGTGGGGCTTACTATAGATAGCATGAGTCTAGCTCTACCATTTGACCTTTAATCTCCAGCTCAGCATGTATGGAACTCTCAGGAGCTGAAGGAGTCTGACCTGTCTGTCTCCCCTTCTATCCATTCTACGTCCATGTTTAGAAGTGCTTTGATTGGCTATTGAAATGACCAATGAGAAAAATCATTGTAATGGATAATTTTTATTACTCTGCCCAGCAAAATTAAATCCAAAGTCTGAATCTCTAGCCCAGAAAACCTTCCAACCACATCCAGATGTCCCGGGCCACCAGCCAGCCGTGACTCCGTGGGTGCTTCTTGGATTCTCACACAATTAGAAGCAAGAATCTGCCAGAACAATGTAGCAAGAGCAGCGATGAATGTCAAAACTAAAGAGAAATTATTTTTAGACTTGCTATCTTAAATTATCTGCATTACTGCTCACATCCGCTGTCCTCTAGAGAAATGTCAGTGAAAGAAAAATCTGAGGACAGGGACACTTGGGTGATTGCGGGTCATTTCTAGTAGACAGGAAGTCACAGAAAGGGGCTGTAGGTACCTCTTGTTTGGTTTGGGGTGTGATTTGAGGGAACATTTAAATGAGGAAGGCTACATAGTGTTGTGATGAGAGAGAGAGAGAGAGAGAGAGAGAGAGAGAGAGAGAGAGAGAGAGAAAGTATATTCTTTGAGTTCACTGATAAGCTGGCTCAGGAAGCAGGGCTCCCCTTATCCCATTTCAGATGCACAAGCATGAATGTCTCAGTGTGTCCTTCAGGGTCCCTCATCTGTGACACTGAAGGAAGAAAACAGTAAAATAGTTCAAGAATAAAAAATACTAGATCCTTGAAAATAGCTAGTCTCCACCAGAGGTTGCTACTGTTTATCACGTGATATAAAAGTGCCTAGAGGGGGGAAGACAAAGAAGCCCACGTTCAGCCTTGGGAAGCTCATTCAATCTGGAACTCCTGCTAACCTACTCAG
Organism: Microtus ochrogaster; assembly: GCF_000317375.1. NCBI lineage: Eukaryota > Metazoa > Chordata > Mammalia > Rodentia > Cricetidae > Microtus > Microtus ochrogaster. The sequence goes on from NC_022036.1 coordinate 4,634,971, forward strand.
CTTCCCCAGCCATTTTCTGCTGGGTGTTTCGAGTGCCTGATTTGATGACCTTGTCTTTGTCTGAAGCTGTTTTTCCATTGCTTGGAAGCCTCACCAGAGAGGGTATTCTGCTCTGTTTACAGTCTATGAGGGACTGCATCTGGCTGTCTCAACGTAGCTACTGCAGTCAGTTTTTGCTGCATGTTCCCAAGTTCCTGGTTTAATGATGTTATATTTCTGTTATTATTTGTTCTTTTACTTGGAAGCCTCCCCCAAGGAGACACTGTTCTACCCAGGCCTCTCTCTACTGGAAACACAATCTGGCTGCCTCAATAAGGCTACTACAGTACATTTCTGTTGAGTGGTTTATATTATTATTTATTATTATTATTAATGTTGTTTGAAAATTTTTTAAAGATTTATTTACTTTTATTTTATTCTTATGAGTTTTGATATATGAGTTTTACATATATCCATATGTATGGATATATGTATGTGTACCATATGCATGCTTGGTGCCTGCAGAGGCCAGAAGAGGACATTAGATCCCTTGGAATCAGAGTTACAGACAATTGTGTACTACCATATACATCCTGGCAACCAAGCACTGTGACTTTTGCAAGGAAGTGTGGTCCAAGAAACTTTTCTCTCTTCCTCAAGCTTCTTTTGCTAGGAAGAAGCAAGATTTGAAGCACCAGACCTTTGCCTGCCTCTGACTCTCAGTGCAGAGTTTGAAGTTGTGAGTTACTCTGCCCAGCTGATCTTTGCATTTTCTTAGACCTAGCTTACATTTCTAGAGTTTATAACAATCTCTTCTGACGAGCTACACAAAGCAGATATAACCCCTTGGTCATGTTCAATTAGTTGGCCCATCTGGCTTGCTTTATGCAGCCTCACTTTGAAAACAAGACTATTCTTGAACAACTAGATCCAGGGCCATCATCCAGGGCTTCTTGTCATCTCTGCCTGGCTTACATCATGAAAGTGAAGGAAATTAAAACGGAATGTGTCTGTCTCCCCTTCCAGAACCCATCCCACTGGCTTCTCTAAAGAGATGAAATGCAATGATTAGGAGGCCAGCAGGGGCAGCTGGTCAGCTGTCTCTGTCCTGGCCACTCCACAAGTTCTATCTGCCTGAAACCTCAAGACACCAATTCTGTCTCTGTGAACTTCACTCCTAATGCTACAACACCTGGCTGAGAACAGGTACAAGACTCAGGTTGGCTAAATTTGTTTAATAGGTGACAAAATGGCCCCCAAAGGTGGAGGGGGGAGTTTAAACACCACTGTAAATGAATCTACCTCCCTCAAATCTACTCCTACCCCATCACCTCTTCCTCCATTAGTAGAATCGAATGTGTGTTAGCAAAAGCTCCCTTCGGACACTACAGGAAAGAGCACAGGATGATGGTGATAAATCAAAAGTCTCCAAAAAGAGAATTCAACAGCAAAAGCCAAGGCCTCTGCAGGGATTACGGTTCGTTTTCGCAGCCGTGTGTTGCTGTTTTCACCCGACTTTGCGGCTCTTTCCCTCCGCCCTTGAGAACTGTGAATAAATTACATGGTCCCTGTTGATCAGAGCATTGAAGGCAAGGCAGAGTCTAGGATTAAATTCTTAAAGATATAAAGAAACTTTACAAATATTTTTTTGCTGAGACGTGTTAGAAAGTCAAACATCCTCCTGAAGGTCACAGGGCCTTCTTTCCACCCCACATGGGCTCCACTCAGGAGAGTCCCAACAGCACCACAGACCTGCACGCTGACGCTGTTTCCCAACTGTTGCCTGCAGATGCATTACCAGGTAGCAGAAACAGGGTCTGATGACAGATCTGGAGAGGACTGCTCACTTTGCGAGCTGGCCAGCACAGACACACATCACCTTTCTCGTGTTGACAGAGTATTAATCACAATGTCAGGTGCATTTGGATCCTAACAAATCCAACAAGGCCCTCCCACAGAGCTTCCTTGATGCCCAAGTGTCTGCTCCAGCATGTACCACAGATCTGGGTCTCTATGAAGGTTAAATTAATATAGATTGTCTGATTGATTCCAATGACCTCATTCCAGAACAGCATATGGGCTATAGGGAGTGCCAGATTCAGTCTCAGGAATTCAGGGTTTTTTTCATTTCTTTGAGAAGTTAAACCCTTTATATCCATCTCCAGACCCATCCCAGTTCTATTTTTCACTTTAAAAATAAAAAGGTGCTAACCTGGGCTCATGTCAGCTCACAGAGACTCAGCTGACAGCCAGGAAGCCTGCATGAGAGTGACAGAGGCCCTTTGTATATACATTACAGTTATGTAGCTTGGTCTTTTAATGGCACTCTTGAGAGTGGGAGGGACTGTCTCTGACCCTGAGACCTGCTTTTGGGACCCTTTCCTCCTACTGGGTTGCCTCATTCAGCCTTAATAGAAGGAGTATCTAGTCTTAAAACAACTTGATATGCCATGGCTGGCTGATGTATACACAGGAGGAGTGGGGGGGCAGGGGGGTGAGAGGGGAGATGTGGAGAGGAACTAGGAGGAATTGGGGAGACAGGAAAAACTATGATTGGCCTGGAAGATAATTAATTAATTAATTTCACAAAAGAAGGTACTTGAGATGGTCTACAAGACCTTCATACATGCTGGGTCACTCTGGCTCTATGCGTACCTCAGAAAGCATTGTTAGCTAAGAAAGAGGATGGAGAAATAGGGAGGAGAGGCACATTTTCTGCCTCAGAGAACCTTGGGATCTAAAATTTAAGACCAATCAAACACAAAGTGACTCTAGTGGGGCCAGGGCTTGATTCTCTGGGTGGAGGTCAGGAGTGATGAGATGCTTGTCTCAAATCACAATTGCTAGTGCTGAAGGCAGAGAAAGCTGCACTGTTTGGTAGGCGTTCCTCGGAAGATGTGGAAGGGAAGAGGGACCGGTAATCAACTATGAGCCATTTCTGCAGCCACCACTCCCAGTCTGATTTGATTACCAAGCAACCCTTTCTCGGCTTTCAGAAAGCTACACCCACAGGCTCACCCTGCCTCTGATTCTCTCCTGCAGGTGCCACCTGACCCCAGTGCATGGACAGTACCAGCAATAGCACCATAACCTGTGGCTTTCTCCTTCAAGGCTTTTTCGAGTTCCCACACTTGAGGCCCCTTCTCTTCCTGGTGCTCCTAGCTGTGCACCTGGCGACTTTGAGCGGGAACCTACTCATCCTGGTGGCTGTGCTCTCGGTGCCCACCAGACCTCCCATGCTGCTCTTTCTTTGCCAGCTGTCAGCCATCGAACTCTGCTACACGCTGGTGGTGGTGCCCCGCTCTCTAGCCGATCTGAGCATGCCCGGCCATGGCAGGGGCAGCCCCATCTCTTTCCTGGGCTGCGCTGTCCAGATGCAGATGTTTGTGGCCCTGGGTGGAGCTGAGTGCTTCTTGTTGGCAGCCATGGCTTATGACCGCTATGTGGCCATCTGCCACCCACTGCGCTACGCATCTATAGTGACCCCCGGTTTATGCGCAAGACTGGCCCTGGCTTGCTGCCTTGGGGGACTAGCAGTGTCAGTGGGGCTAACGGTGGCAGTCTTCCACCTGCCTTTCTGTGGTTCCCGCCTGCTGGTGCATTTCTTCTGCGACATCACTGCACTACTGCATCTGGCTTGCACACGGAGCTACATAGATGAGCTGCCCTTGCTAGGAGCCTGCCTGGTGCTGCTGTTGCTGCCCTCAATGCTCATTCTGACCTCGTATGGGGCCATTGCCTCTGCCCTGCGCCACCTGCATGGTGGTGGGGGCAGACGCAAGGCTGCATCCACGTGTGCCTCGCACCTGGCTGTTACCTTCCTGCATTATGGCTGTGCCACCTTCATGTATGTGCGGCCCAAGTCCAGTTACTCCCCGCGACTGGATCGGACAGTTGCACTGGTTTATACCAATGTCACACCGCTTCTATATCCTCTTATCTACAGCCTGCGAAACCGGGAGATCACTTCCGCCATTCACAGAGTCCTGGGGCTCCGTGGATGGGGGTCTGTATGAAACCTTGATAACAGGCCACAACAGAGCGGGGAGCCCCATTTGCTAAAGTGTCTCCTAGCATTTAGTGTTTTGCTTCTCTAAAGTTACCTGGGAACTTCGGGGGTGAATTTCAGGAAAGAGAACTTAGAAACTGAACAAGAAGAGGCATACTGGGTGGTCAAGTCCTTCGTTCCTCCCAGAAGGAATGTCAGGAAATGGAGTAGAAAGGTCTGGAATTGACTTTAGTGCTTCCTTTGACCCTTGCCACGTTTTCCCCATAGTTCCCAGGCCTATGCAAGCCAGTGCGCTTAACTGATGCCAGTAGTGGGAAGGGCAGATGTGAACAGTAACAGCATATGGAGAGGGTGGTTAGGCGACGGCTTATCACACTAGACTCGTCAAGGCTGAAAGGAGTCACAGGAACTCTCCTGGGGAAATAGATGGCTGTACGGAATACTGGAGGATGGATAAATTTTAGCCAGAAGAGAAGAATGGAGAAGGCACCAAGAAAAACCAGTTAGCGAAGGCTGAATCATACTGAAAAGGATCTCAGCAATGGCTGAAGGATCTATATTGTGGGCCACTATGGTGGCTTGCCCTTTGTAGGATAGCCTGGGCTGCAGTGAGATACATAATTGGAAATGTGTTCCCAATGCCTACGCGAGAGGCAATGGAGGCTGGTTCAGGGTACCTGCAGAGGAAATTAGGTATTGCCCAAAGAGACAGAGATGAAGAAGTGGAGTACAATACCTTGACCGGATGTTGAGGCGGGCAGAAATGGGAGTTGGGGGCCAGGTCATTTGGTGGATGGTGGTTCCATTGCAGAAATGGAAAACCCAGGAGTAGAAGCAGTGGAGGAAAGGGCTTGTTACTCTGTTTGGAAATGAAACTTGGACAAACAATGCAGACCATGATAGAGCATAAACATAGAGGTTTGTCTAAAACATAACCCCAGGGTTCAGGGTGCAGGCTCAAGGATGAATCGGATAGCAATTGTAGACAGCGGTGGAGGCCACAGGCGTGGCGGAGACTGTGAGGAACTAATAGACAAATGTAGAAGAGGTGGAGCTAGAACCCAAAAGCAAACACAAGCATGGAGATAGACGTAAGAAGCCATCAGCAGACTCGAGAGCTTCTTCCTGCGCCCATGTCTTTCTCTTACTTTTCCAACCTCAGCTGCTTCAGCTGCCAACAGGGGGAAAACTAAGAGATTCATATGATCAGACACGGTGGCACTCTTGGGGAGGTTGCCTGATGGAGGCTAGGCTATTGAAAGGGGCTTCAGAAGAAAGTGGCTGAGTCACCTAGAAGTCCGTTGTCCCCTGCACATGTCCTGCTCCAAAACCTGACAATGAATGCCCATGGGAAAAGGAGGTGCAGAGGATGCTGTTACATACCATCTCTCCCAAAAGCAGCCACAGTCTTAGGATGTTACGGATGTTTTTTGAGCATCCTGAGTGTACAGGCTCACTGTCAGAATGAGCGGTAGTTATCTCTGGGTGATTGCCCTGGTAACCCTCACCCAAGGTTTTTGAGGGATGTTAGCAAAAGGAGAGGGTTGAGTGATACATTTGGCCTTCACTTCTGAGTTTTCGGGGAGAAGTGCACAGTGCAAACACACTTGCACATTAAGAAAGTGACTCGGGAACTTAGAGCAAGTGAGGGTTTACAGCAATAATCCACAGAAGAAGAAATAACATGCCACACTGGAGATGCGATGTCGCTGTGGGAAGACAAGCAGGGATGAAGTAGAATGCAGTGAAGACACCATATACCACCGTGAGAAGTAGAAATGATTGTTTAGAATAAGTAGTCTTGGGGTTTCACATTCAAGCACACACTAGGATAAGACAGATCAAAGATTTAAATCTGAAATACACAGCCATAAAGCGTGTTGAAAATTGCAGAAAAAAAAAATAAAACACCAGCTACTCAGGTTGCTGAGGTAAAATGCCTGTCGAAATTACCTGGACAATTTAATGAGACCACGTTTCATAAGATTTAATAAGGAAAAAGAAGGTTGGAGGTACAACTCAGTGACAAAGCACTTATCTGACATGTGTAAAACTGTGGTTTCAAGTGATGAATAAATAACAAACAAACAAACAAAGCTTTTCTCAGAATCAGGAGAGATGCTGCAAACATAATGTCAAGAAAACAGCCCAGCAAAAAGAAAAGGACCAATAGAGTCCATAGTAGACAAGTTAAATTCTGTGTTTTTTTAAAAGCAATTTGATATAATATGTGCATATGTATGCTTATATATATGCAATTTTAAAGCGAATTATAAACATATGTAATTTCAGCAAACAAATGGTTAACAATAATTCTTACCTACACCGTGACCTCACACCCCACAAAATAGAAATAAAAGTAAATGTCACAATTTTTAAAGGACAAACAACCCAATTCAGAAGGTGACTTTTTGAAAATATTGTTTCTTACACTTCAACTTTACAAGCAACAAAAATTATTTAACAATAAATTGTCAATTGACTCCTCTCAAACATTTTCTTTAACAATTCTGTGTCAGTATAGTTTCCTAGAGAATTCAGGTGCTTCTGTGGTCATTTTGCAACAATTCAGTTTTGCCTCCTACATTGTGATTTCTGGAATATCCTTTTTTTTTTTTGATCCACTAATTTCACTGTTTTTTTCTTTTAAAAAGTAGATTCTTCTTTTATACAAAAATCCCAACCACGGTCTCCCCTCCCTCCACTCCTTCCAGCTCCCTCCCATCTCCCCTCTACTCCAGATCCACTCCTCCTCCATTTCTTCTGCTTCTTCAGAAAAGAGCAGGCCTCCAAGAAACATCAACCATACATGACAAAGCAAAATATAAAATAAGACACGGCAAAAGCCCTCACACTGAGACTGGACAAGGGAACCCAAAAAGATGAAAAGAATCCCAAGAGCAGACAAATGAATAAAAGAAACACCCACTTTCACAGTTAGGAGTCCCACAAAATGGCAAGCTAATAGCCGTAAGATTGTATGAAGTGGACCTGGTGCAGACCCATGCATGACCCATGCTTGCCGATTCAGTCTTTGTGAGCTCAGGAAAGCCCTGCTTGGTTGATTCAGTGTGCCATGATCTCCTGGTGTCCTCCATCCCCTCTGACTCTACAGTCTTTCCGACCACTCTGCCACAGAACTCACCAGTCTCCTAAGGGAGAGGCCCAATGGAGATCTATAATTTAGTCTCTCTCCACATAATGTCTGCCCATGACTCACTGGACCCACTACCATCTCTTGCCAAAGGAAGCCTCTGGGATGACCATGGGACAAGGTACCACAATCTATGAGTATAGTGGAATAACATTAGGAATCATGTGGTTGGTTTTGTTCTTTCTTTTTTCTTTTTGCTAGTCATGTTTGGTTCTACCCTAGGTCTTTATTTTTCAAATATTTCTTTAAACAGAGACTAAGGAAGTGGTCCATTTTAAGAAAAGCAAAATATGACCAAGCAAGTGCCTATGCCCTCATTTCTTTCTTTTTTATTGATTATTTAAGAATTTCACATCATGCACCCTGATTGCACTCACTTCCCAGTCTTCCCATGTCCACCACCCCTCCCTCATAACCCCCCCAACAAAAGAGAAAAAAACAAATCCATTTTGTATTGTCCATACATATGGCTCAGCAGTTAAAAACACTGCTTGCTTTTCCAAAGTTCTTGAGTTCAATTCCCAGCAAGCACATGGTGGCTCACAACCATCTGGTGCCTTCTTGAGGAAAAGACCTGGTCAGCAGTCCTCATCAACTTAGATCATGAAAGCCAATATGGACAAGTTCAACAAAACCACCATATATGGGCTATCCATGCATTCTTCAGCATTGCCAGAGCACAAATTGATATATATGAATATCACTCACCGGAGTATGGTGAAATTCCTAGTGGTTATTTCCACCAAAGAAGGACAAGTCTTTCTCTACCTGCACCCTAACCAGAAGTCATCAACTGAGGAGAGCCAAACAGCAGCCAGAGACCACTTCTTACTGTGAGGATTAAATGATCCGGTATTGGTGAAGCACTCAGAAGAGTGTTTGCTGTTATTATCAAAGAATTGCTGGCAAACAGAAGAAAGAATCAAGACCTCACAGAGTATTGCACAAATGCAATCCTTGAGCAGATGACCTGCAAAATACTTTGCAATGAGAAATGGCTCTCTTCAGTGGATCAGTGTGAATGTTTAAGACTTTGTTCAAGAACCAATGAAGATGCTATTTTTTTTCTATCATTCTGAGACAAATGAATGTAGCTTAGATAAAGCCACGAGATCTGCTTGTCAGCGACCCAGTCAGCTACACTAAAGATACATGAAATCATCTTGGTCATCTTTAACTTTATGTTTTGGAGGATCTGATGATGTTGGGACAATTATTGAAAAAGAGAAGAAAAGCAAGGGAGCGATTGAGAAGGAAAAAGAGAGAGACTTACCAAAACATCTCCAGATTATACACATGTCATTACTCTGTTTTTCCCAGATCACCAAGAAAAGTAAACTATTGTTCCTTCCTAATACTTGTGAGGTAATAAAATGAGTTTTGTTGACTTTAACCCACTGAAAATTATCCATTTATGTATCATATGCAAAGCCTTACGAGGCCATGTTTGAGCCTCATTAGTAGCAAATTGAACTGAAGAAGCATGTTAATCATTGAAGCTATTTTCTCCGGGAGATCTACGTATATGTTGCCATGACTGCATCCCACCCAGCTTGCATACAGAACCCTCCCCCCCTTCTGCCTCCCTTCGCTCTTACAGCTCTGGGGCTGAATCCCCAGGCAACCTAGCAGGCCGGAGCTCCTTTGTTTCAATAGCCTGCCTGCAGCAAGCAAGGTAGGCTCTCTGTTTACAAGCTACCCAACCAGCACAGAGATCTGATCTCAGCACCAGGAGAGACATCACTCGAGCACCAGGAGAGCCATCACTGGGGAGTACCATCACTGGGAAGGTACACCAGTAGGGAAGGAGACCTGATCCTGTAAAAGAAGATACATAGGGAAGCATTCGGAGGAAGAGATGGGCAAGCGCCAATGCAAGAATTCACCCAACATTCTGAAGAACAACATGAAAACACCAGAACCCAGCGACCTCACAACAGGAGGACA
>NC_022036.1:4644460-4645606 GCF_000317375.1 Microtus ochrogaster
GAGACCCACATTGGAGCACCGGACAGAAATCTCAAGGTCCAAATCAGGAGCAGAAGGAGAGGGAGCACAAGCAAGGAACTCAGGACCGCAAGGGGTACACCCACACACTGAGACAATGGGGATGTTCCATCGGGAATTCCAGACTGTCTTGAGTGGACAAAAGGTACCAAATATTCCAGACTCATTTAAGTTGTGAAACATATAAAATTAAAGCTAAGAAATTCTCACATGTAGAAACCTGAAAAATTGCTCTGAGTGCAGACAACAAAAGAATTATGAAAATTTAAAAAACTATATTTTCGGAATCCTGAGGGCAACCTAGCAGGCGGGAGCTCCTTTGTTTCAATAGCCTGCCTGCAGCAAGCAAGGTAGGCGCTTTGTTTACGAGCTACCCAACCAGCACAGAGATCTGATCTCGGCACCAGGAGAGCCATCATTGGGGTGAGTTTGGGACCCATGGCAGCAGCCAGGGACAGGGAACTCAGACTTTCCTCATCCTCCCTATACTTCCTGGGCTGCCGGCTGGGCCTATACTCCCAGCATACTGCCTCTCTCTTCCGATCCCACCAAGCTTGCATCCAGAACCCTCCCCCCTTACTGCTTCCCTTCCCTCTTGGGGCACTGGGGCCGAATCTGAATCCCTAGGGCAACCTAGCAGGCAGGAGCTCCTTTGTTTCAATAGCCTGCCTGCAGCAAGCAAGGTAGGCACTTTTACCAGCTACTCAACCAGCACAGAGATCTGATCTCAGCACCAGGAGAGCCATCACTGGGGAGTGCCATCACTGGGAAGGTACATCAGTAGGCAAGGAGACCTGACCCTGTAAAAGAAGATACATAGGGAAGCATACGGAGGAAGAGATGGGCAAGCGCCAATGCAAGAATTCACCCAACAATCTGAAGAACAACATGAAACCACCAGAACCCAGCGACCTCACAACAGGAGGACAGAAACACCTTAAACAAGAAGAAGTAGAAAAAAATGACTTTATGAAAGTGATTGACGCCCTTAAACAGCATGTAAAAAATGCCCTTATAAAAATGGATGAGAAGTATAACAGAAAGTTTGAAGAATTGAATAAATCAGTGAATGATACCCTAGGAAACCAAGGAAGAACAATCAAACAGATAATGGAAACAGTTCAAGAA
>NC_022036.1:4653577-4657450 GCF_000317375.1 Microtus ochrogaster
CAAGCATATTGTTAACTCATAGCCATCAATTGTAGAATAAAGACCTGGATAAACATATTATCCACTGGCCCTTTTGTCAGTGGTTCACAGTGAAAAACTGCCCATAACTATCCTTGGAAGTTTATGAGAACAAGTCTGGTTGTCAACCATGATAATGGTAGTTTGTAATTTAATGCATAACTGTAATACACGAATATTAATGTCCTCTCAATGTGCTAACAGGCACAAAAAGTGTCTTATATCTATCATTGGTTTTTTTGTAATCTATTGAATGTTCATACATGCAAAACACTAGTGCAGTGTTTGGCAAGGTGCCCTTATTTTAGTTGAAGCTGTTTTACTGTTTCTCTAGTGCCATGTTAATAACTATTCTCCACTAAAAAATAATAATAAAAGATAAATCGAGAATATGGAATATGCCTTGTGGAGATTAGTAGCTGTACTATTTTTATCTTAGTAAAAATGTTAAAGCAGTATACTAATTATGAAATAATTTTTAAATAAAAATAATTCAAATTTGAACAAAAACAAGTTTGGGTGATTTATTTTTACTTGGGGCACCCTCCTTATGTAACACTAAATAAAATTTCTGTCAGGTGGCATGAATGACTTCCAATCATTTATAGGCATGTGCATAAGGACATTGACACGTAAAACTGTGACTTATTTCTTTAAGACAATTTTTTATTTATTGCAAAAAGTGTACAATGTATTTTGATCCTGTAGATCCTCCCCATCTCCATGTTTATCAAATTTTATGGTCTTTCTCTTTCTCCCTTATCCTTCCCCCTCTCTCTCTCAAAAAGAAAAAAAATTGACACACACACACACACACACAAAATCAAAGACGTGCACAACTTCAAACCAGACAAAAAAAATCCCCAATTCCCAGCACCAAGAAGGAGAAGTGGATACAAAATACTTCAAACTACTTCCTTAACCAAGAAGCTATTTGTAATTGATACCTGCTGGGTCTCCAATAGAGTGTCACTGGGTATGTCAACCACTTTCCAGGACAGACCCCATTCCCAGAAGCAGTTAACCAACACAAAAAGAAGTCCATGTGTTCTGTTTCCTTTGTGTGTGTGGGGGGAGGGGGTGTTTGATTTGGCTTTGCTTTTTGTCTTATTGTTTAATTTGTTAATACTGAATCTTTTAAATAGCAAGCAAATAACTTTTCCCTATGGGTTATTTTTATTCTTTATTGTCTATCAAATTTCCCATGATAATTATTCATCCTTAAATACACACACACACACACACACACACACACACACACACACACACACTGTCTTCATCAACAATCTTGCAATAAGGATAAGAGAGCCTGGTACTAACTCTACAAGGCAGGGGTTGTAGCCCAAGGACTGATGGAAAGCTGTGTTCGTGTAGTATAAGTATTTGTATCAGCCAGAATTTTGAAGGAAATATGACTTTCATTAATAAAGACAAAGACATGAGGGAAAAAATTACAATTGACATTGCCTTGTGTGAGATGACTTGAGAACACAAAGTTCCTCAATGTGACTGTCTCTATACATCACTCCTTCAGTGTCCTAATGTCCTAATACGGAGCAGAAATGGACACAAAAGTACATGCAGTTTGGAAAATTCCAGAACTTGTTCATTCACCCACGAATGCAATCAATGAATGCTTATGCTGTTCCATGACAAGAACTGAACAACCGAGGATTCAATAGCAACCAAAATATCACTGTACCTCTAGAACTTCTCCAGATTACCACAGAAATATTGGATCCATACGGAATTTGAAATCTAGGACATTCGGCAAATACAAAAGTCATTGCAAACTGTATATACAGTATAATGGGGAAAATACAAAAGTCTGTAAAAAAAAAACAGCTAGACTTTGGGTAGTACAAGCCTCAGGTTATGATAATTTATCATATAAATACTGTGTGTGTTCTAAAGCCAAATAGGGGTAAACAGAGAGACAGATGAGAAATGAGAGTTCAGGTAAAGGGACCAGAAGTCTAAGCTCCAGGGGCACACAGACCTTAGAGCACTCTAGAAATTAGTCAACGTGACTTTTTAGTTCTTGGCAGTGATGGAAGCAAAAGATGCTGTATGGGTTGTGTTAAGAGACTTTACCACAGTTATGAAAGAAGCACATTAAATTGATATATAAATAACTCTTCCCAATCAATAAAATGAGATTATAGTCATGAAGAAAAGATGGACAAAGACACAGATTGTTCACAGAAAAGGAAATGCAAACAGCCTTTGTACCTATAAGATTCTTTAGTCGCATTCAGAAGAAAAACACAAAATAAAATTGCACCGTGGTATTTGCAACTGTGGCACTTATGTTAAAATGACTAGCACACAGCCAGGAATGTGAAATGGCCACTCTCATACATGTTGATGGGAGTCTGTGTTTCCACAACTGCCGTGACTGTCAAAGGGGGCTGTGAAAGGTTAATCAAAATTCACATCACGCATACTTTGTCCCAGTAAAAATTAAATTACACCTTAAATATTTATTTGCCTTGAGAGGAAAAGTTTAAGGTCAAACATATTCATGTCAGTATAACTTGAATTAACAGCGACTGGAAACATACTCTTACGTTCTGTTTTCGGTGGGACTGAGGCTTGAGCCCAGGCTCTCTGGTATGCTAGCACAGCCCTCTTTCCCACTGAACTGCTTCCACAAATGGAAATTTGCTTCTACTTGGAAAACGTATAGGGTACAGTGTAAAGATTTGATACATGTATATCTGCATATGCACATAAGATTTTGATACATGTTTATGTAATGATCAAACCAGAGAAATTGCTATATCCATCACCTATTCTTACCACTTCTTTTTTTTTAGTTCTTTTCTTTCACTTTTTAAAATTATTTATGTATACAATATTCTGTCTGTGTGTATGTCTGCAGGCCAGAAGAGGGCACCAGACCTCATTACAGATGGCTGTGAGCCACCATGTGGTTGCTGGGAATTGAACTCAGGACCTTTGGAAGAGCAGGCGATGCTCTTAACCACTGAGCCATCTCTCCAGCCCTCTTACCACTTCTTAATGCTGCATTTGTAATGTTTATTTTGAAATTCACACTACATTATTGAAAATATTCACCCCAACATGCCATGGACTATCAGGACTCACGCTCCCTGTCGGTGCATGCTTTACCTACTACCCAAACCCTTCCATCCCTAACACATGACAGATTTGGAAGCCCAACAACAGTCAAAAAGAATACAGTGATTTTACCTGTGAGAGATGTGGAATAAAGTCTTGTGTAAGTCACTGAAGAAAGAAGCAAGGCGTGTGACAGACTCCTGTGTAGTCATCCTTGATTCCGTTATTTTCTCAATGACCCTGGTGACTGCTCTTTGTCTTGGGATTCTCAGACTTGCTGCTGCTTGTACGCTGGCTATTTCAACTTGACTACTGGCTCATGGAAGAGCCCTTCATTATCCTTCTGTTCTCTCTCTCTCTCTCTCTCTCTCTCTCTCTCTCTCTCTCTCTCACACACACACACACACACACACACACACATTATCATGCATTAAATTATAATCACCTTTCATTATCAAAAATCATCTTTACTTCTCTGTTTTAGTTTGTAATTGTTCTTCACAATACAATGTAAACTCAATGAAACTCAGTGAAACGTCCTCTCTTTTATTACTGTGGTATTTCCAGCTCCTTAAGCATGTCTGGCCTGGAGTAGCTTTTCAACGAGTTGCTGAAGGAAGGTGGATCAACAGGTAAAGACACTTGCTGCCAGTCTCAATAAACTGAGGTGGATTCCCAGGACACACACTTGGAAGGAGAGAACCAACTCCCTAAAGTTGTCTTCTGACCTCCAAATGACCATGGCACACACACACACACACACACACACAC
>NC_022036.1:4657550-4675239 GCF_000317375.1 Microtus ochrogaster
AGAGAGAGAGAGAGAGAGAGAGAGAGAGAGAGAGAGAGAGAGAGAGAAATGTAATAAAACTCTGGGAGTATAAAACTATGTGACTGTGTAATAAATGTGTGCAGACATACTTTTGTTGAACACTCTCCATATATATGTGTGTGTGTGCGTATATATCTCTCTATATAGATATATAGTGTTTGCTCAATAAATACTTTTCAAAGTGAAAATACAGGCTGGATAGAGAAGGAATATATAAAGCAGGTATTTTAAAAGAGCAATCAGAAATGTAGGAGAAAATCCAAAAAAACTGTGGTGTCATGGAAACCAAAAGAATTTTGAGGCATTAACAGCCATTCCAAGTAGCACTGTTATTTGCAGAAAACTATGGTTCTGAAGCTAGGGGTGGCTTTAGAGCCGTGCAGTCCCACAAAGCACCAAATTCACCTGTGAAAACCTCAGCATCCCACACACAGAGAGCACTGCCCAGGTAACAAAGCTCATATCCAGAAAGGCTGTACTACCAGAGATGAAACAATGACTCTAGCCCCAGCTCGGGCTGATAAAACAGGATAAGCCAGCTGTATCCCTGTTTACTCAGCCTCCTGAGTAAGATGCAGCCCTGACTTTCATTGCAAATGCTGAAATATTTAACAGCTTCAACATTTGTACCTAGGATATGTCTTAACCGTATATTGAAGGTGACAGACACAGAAACAGCAGCTCAAGTCAGGTAGGGTTAAAGGATGAGGTGCATGGATGAGTCAGGAGGTGGAACAAGGAAGGAAGGCGTGGCAGAGAGCCTCGGTGGTGCTGGTGTTTGTGGGGAGAAATGTGAAGTGAAGCAGAAAGCTTGAGCAAGTCCAGTTTGGGTAGTTTGTATCATTTTAATTGGCTCTGGGCTAAACAGATAACGCCTAAGCCTAGCTGCTCAGAGCCCCACCCAGGGACTACTTAGGACAGAGGAAATATGAAAACATGGTGTGTGAAAATTAAAGAAAGGGGGTTCGTGGCAGATGTGACTCATGGTTGAGTGCTTTGTGTATTAACATTAAATACGCAGGGCAACAGTTTACTCTCTGGAAAACAGCTAATTCTAGAAGATACTGTCTTCTCTGGGTCAGCAAAATCTCCAAGAGATTGGGGCATCAATAGTGCAGAAAATGCACAGACTCTCCACACAATGCTTAAGACGATGTGTGCAGCGTCCAGCGCTCCTGTGGTTCTTCACCTGCAGTGGCTGATGGCAGGTGTCTAGTTAACAGAGCCCCTCCTAGAGACAGCAGTGCCCCAGCAGAACCTGTCCCCATCCCAGGATCTCACTTCCCAGCTCTCCTTCCCTTGCTTGGACACCATTTTCACCTACACCTCCATCTCCAGGGGCCCGGCTCTGTAGCATTTTTTATTAATTAATTAATTTTTATGGCCTGATCACAGTTTCCCCTCCATCCTTCCTCTCTTCCCAGTCTCTCCCTACAACCATTCTCCATGCCCTCCATCCTCTCCTCCTTTCTCCTCAGTAAAGGGCAAGTCTCCCATGTATATCAACCAGTCATGGTGTATCAATTTGCAATGAGATTAGGCATTTTCCTTCGTAGGAAGGCTGGACAAGGCAACTCAGCAGGAGGAATAGAGTCCCAAAATCATGTAACCGAGTTAGAGATAGTGTGTGCTCTCATTGTCAGGAGCCCCACAAAAGACCAAGCTACACAACTGTAATATATGTACAGAAAACCTAGGTCAGTCCATGCAAGCTCCCTGGTTGTCAGCTCTGTGTCTTTTCTCCATTGCAATCCCCTGACTCCCTTTACAACCAACATCTGTAGGATTGATATGTTTTTACTTATTTTTGGTGTGTGTGGTGTGTGTATGTGTGTGCCCATGTGCACACCCACGTAAAGGTGCACATGCCAGCCACTGAATGCATGTAGAGGTCAGAGGACAATTTTAGGGAGTCATTTTTTTCTTTCTATCATGTGGGTCTCAGGGATTAAACCCAGGTTGTTAAACTTCACAGAAAATATCAATTGACCATTAAACCATCTCGCCAACCCCAGGACTGACTTTTAACTTTAAACCATCATGCTTCATGGTCTCTGCTTTTATCTAATACACAAACATTCCTTCTGTTCTCTAACAGCTCAAATAAGACTCTGATATTCGGGACTGCTGACAGCAATTCCCCGACTTCTGATATTCAAGTCATTATAAAACTCATAAAACCCAAGCTTACCTGAACTTTATCCTCTGGCCTGAGACAGCAGTGTCAACTATGCACTCTGGAATCACCAAGGACTTTGAAAGACACACTGGCATCTGGTCCACAAGAGATCCTGACTTACCTGCTCTTGGTGCGATATGGGCATTGCTTCTGTTTGTTTGCTTGCTTGCTTGTTTCTGTTTTTGTGAACTGAATCCAAGGTTGGGAACCTCTGTAATAGATGCTCCTGCCTTTCACCAGCTAAAACTTAAGTCTTCTGTTTGAATTTCAGATCCATCTTCACCTACCACTGCAGAGTTCTCTCCCATTCTATGTACTTAGGGACATGAACTTTCCTCAGAGACAGTTCCAATGATTCTGGTTACACAGGCCCTTTCTCTTGAAATGTCAATTACTTGCTGAGGAGACAAGGTTGGAGTACCAGAAGCTTTGTCATTCCCAGACCACAAATTTCTCCCCAAGCAAAGAGGGAAACTGGATACACGGGTTAGAAGAGGAGGCAACATAAAGGGAACTGGAGCACTGTTCTCCAAAATGAGAAGCAAGAGGTGAAATAAACACAAACAAGACTTATTACGTCCCCAGTGAAGTCTGTCTACACATGAAGAATTTTCCACATCTACGCTCTGACTCACTTGCAGAAGCAATATTTTTATACACCTTTTGGGGGCAATATTTCTCTGAAAAACTAGAGTTTAGACAGGAGCTCAGCCTAATAACTTAAGACCTTACCCAAAGCTTCAGAAATTCGAACCCAAGGTAGAGATGATTATTTCTATGATCCAGGCGAAAGGCAAATGCATTTTCTCCTGCATCATAGAGATGGGAGAAGCCTTCTAACCCTAGTCTTCCTTCAGACATCAGGAGGCTCACCCAGCTTCTCTGAGCATCCACATTCCCTGCGGTTTCTGTCTCTTTTTCTGCCTGATTTGTGGTCTTGGTCCAGTTTTCAGATGTTCCCTAAAGGAGTTGCTACCTTTTTGTAAATAACCCACAAGGAGAATGGAATCGACCCTGTATCATCACTATTAAATACACCCAAGGACAGTAACATCATTCATCTGAAGGCTGCTGGGACTCAGGGTCTCTAGCGTAGAGAAAGCAGTGGCAGTGCCCTGTCACGAGAGCGGAAAGTTGTTCTCTCCAACTCTAAGTTCTGACCTTGACCCAGTTTCTCTAACCATTCTAAGCACCCCTGGGTCTCCATTGAATAAACTGAAGTTAGCATTAGCATCTGTCACACAGGGACTTGGGAGTCTGTGATAATACAAGAGATGTGTTTGAAACAGGACTTTTCCAGGCAAAGCCACAAGCACCCTATACCTCAGGCCCTGAATCAGGGAATGCCAGACTGTTGGAGAAGGTGGGTGTATATAAAGTAAAGCAAGTGCAGAGTTTGTTGGGGCTAGCACATTCCCACTCTGCTGCTTCCACTTCAGAGTAGGACTTGAGTAGATTTCTCTCCAAAGTCTGTGTTCACTGTGATTTTGTTGTTGTCCCTGGATGGAGCCAAGATCCCAATGTGCTCTCTGTTTTGCTGAGCTACTGTCTGACTCTCCTTGCTATTATAGAAGGGAGCTATAATGTGGAGACACAAGTAAAATGCTGGAAATACATACTGCCAGGGGATAAGGTTGGGACCAGAGTTTGGATGCACTTTTCAAAATTAACCTATTCTGTGTATTTAAGCAGAAATCCATTTACAAAGAAAGTTAAAAGTCTGTGCTATCTGTAGATGTATATAGATTTGAATGGGGCAGTGAAGGCAAAAATCATTCATATCACTCCGCAGGATTTCTCTAGTAAAGACGTCATCATTGCACTGTGAAGGACAAGCCAGACATGCGACTAGAGACGAGACACCAGACCCAGCTTCTCGGGAGCTTTCCTCAGCTCCCCTACAGAAAACGTTCCTTTTTTTTCTAATTGGTATTTTTTTAGGTTAGAATACACAGCTATGGGTGACATCAGGACATTTTCACACATACTTGTCTTTTGATTTTTTTCTAATCTCACCCCACCTCCAAATACCCTCCTCCTTGCCTTCTTCCTGCTCCTGGCTCATTCCTTTTCTCTCTCTAGATTAGTCTCTGCTTCTGCTTTCATACCGCCTGTATTCCATTAGCCTCTTCTTTCCCTGTCCCTCTCACAGCCTTTTCCTTTCCAGATCCCGTCTAGTTTTGTGACCTACAAATACACATAAATAAATAATATGCATATTTATGCATGCATACATACATATTAATATTAACATAGGTTCTTCAGATGAGGGAAATGTGCGATTTCTAAGACACACATAGGCATCTAACTGTGAGAGCCTCTGTTACATCAGGGCAGTCCCCTACAGTGAGGTGACAGATGTCAGGACATCAAAGACACTTAGATGACTTTAGGAATGATAGCTAGATGCTCTGTGAGGTCAGCCTCCTTCTCCGAATCCACTTCCACAATTTCCTTCCACTGCACTGGCATACATGTTCTGCATGAAGGAAGGCGTCTGAGAAGATCTCATCACATGGACCCATCATTGTTCGTGTCATCATCAGTGTTTAACGTTACTCCTAACTCTACATGACCTCAGTTTGTAGATGAATTAAAGTAGGCTTGTTTTTGGTAAGATGTTGTGACTGTGTGGTTAACTGATATTAAAGATGCAGGGGGTGAGATTTACTTCATTTTTTTAAAAAAATTTTGCGTAGGAGTGTTGACCTGTTTATATGATTAAGTGTGATGTGCATGAAGCTCCCACAGAGGCCAGATGAAAGGGCTGGGTCCCCTGGAACTGGAGTAACAGGCGATCGTAATTAGCTGCCACATAGGTGCCTGGAACCAAACTTAAGTCATATACGAGAGCAGCAAGTACTCTTACCCTCCGCACCACCTCTCTAGCCATAACTACAAAATTTTTAATAACCACTTTATGTGTATTTCTACAAAGCTATTATATGTTAAGTGTATAATTATATAACACATTGAATTTTCCTGTAAGAATTAGATGATTAAAAACTAGTTTTCAGATTAAATCTTATTCTTACATGGCCAAAAATGTACTAGAAATGGCTATTTGTTTAAATATACAAATAGATACATCAATGTCAGACAAATTTTATACAAACAATACTTATTTTCAATTCAAAGATCTCTATTATAAGAAACAGATAAAGATCATAAAATATAAACCAAAAAATACCATGCTACCTATAGTGGTAGTTTATAATCTTATTGTTTTTCTTAGAAAGAAATTCAGGTAAATTTTAATACCCTAAGCATCTGAAAATTGTTTGTCAAGGCTCTTTTAAGTGGAGATCATTTCTCTAAGCAAACAGTATAAATATTCCTTCACAATTATTGCTATGATCTCAATGATACCTCAAGTAGGTAGAGTTGGATTCAAGAAATGTTTGATGGTGGCTTTGCTTTAAAAAAAAAGCTACAAGACTCTGACCCCTGGAATTCTAAAATAAAAGAGCCAGTGTGATCAGAGCCAGGCATCAGGCATCTCCCAAACTCCGCCACCTACTGAGGCTACTACAGGCCAGGCTTATGGTCACCTAATTCAGCCACAATTTTCTTCTCAATTCAAGAAGCACTCTCATCGTAAAGAGATATCATGGTATCAAATCTGGAGGCCAATATGAGGGACCATGTCCCAAGAACACAGAGTTCAGTTTCCCCAGATTCCATTTCACAACATGGCAGCCATTTCAGTAAGTTGTTACGGTAACAAAACAAACTCATGACAAATATAAAGAAATATCAGGCAGCAGGTTACAGCAAAGTGGAAAAAATTCTGCTCTAGGCTTCAGATGCTATCTGATGACATCCCATACCTCTTCCTTATGTTAGCTAGTTGTCTGCTGCTCAGTTAATAACATTCCAAGAGATTTCACCTGATAGTCACAGGGGTGTTCATTCAGACACAGAGGTGAGCAAGGAATTGCTACTAGGCTAAAGATAACCCAAGATAACCTGAGATAAATTGTAATTAGGCTCTGGACCTGCAGCGTTGCAACCTTGCCATGATTATTAAGGTCCTAGTAAGTCAATTGGCTCGTGGAAGCTTCAAGGTAGAGCATAACTCCCATCTAGGAGGTGTCATTCCCATTCTGTTCCTCAGTGGGACAGTGGTTATGGCTTTCTTTGAGACGCAGAGCTACGTATGTGTACGCATGCTTTCTCTTCATCATCATGGCAGGAAAACACCCTCCTAGCAAGATTAGAGCTAAAGAGTGATCTATCAACGCTGTGAGGGGTTTTTTGGCCAGACTTGAAGGAAAGTGAAGAGAGAGTGTGAGGCAGAACCATTAAAACTCTTTCTACCTTTCCTCAAGACTCTAGCAGCCATTAGTAGTGGCCATTAGCAGGAATAGAGAAAATGAGAAAGAACCTTTGTGTTTCTGTAAAGAGATTCCAAACCCAGTTTCGCTCTTGAATAATTACTCCTAGCTCTGTCTGACTTTCCTCGTTTGCTCAGTCTGCTTTCAGTGTCTACATCCAGCCCACTTGATCAGAAAACATTTCCTCAATTGGAATCTATGATATAACTTGGGGTGCATCCTATACCCCACACTGACCCCAATCAACCCTCACACCCTCAAGCCCTGTCTACAGCCACAGTTGACATCCAGACTATGAGCATCTAGAGGCTTATTATACATATAATACAAAGCCTGAAAAACATCACCAACCAATGGAACTTCTAAAGGGTTGCTTCATCATCTCTTCTGAGACCCTTAAGGTGGCCTAAAACATGTGGGTTTTGATAGAGAGAATTGTTGGAACAGCTTGTATTTGAAATAGAGAAAAACAAGAAAAGCTTAAGTTTGCAAAACTCAACAAGATACAAGAAAATGTGTGGGGAAATAAAAATTATTTTGTTTGTAGCATTTGGCTCAGGCAGCACCATTTTTCTAAAGTGTTGAAAAATGCTTAACATTCCTGGAAGATTTAACAGACAGTAGACACTGTCCTGGGTACTATATATGAATTATCTCATTTCATTTTCATAGGAGCTTCATAAGACAGACATTATCAGCTACTCATTTTACCTTCGGAGAAACTAAGGTAACAAATGTCTTGACCCACCTGTTTTAAATCCACTAACAGAAAAGCCAAGAGTCTAACTTGGGCATCCAGGTTTTACAATCTACCCCATTAGGCACTTGACTGTACTACCCCTGCTCCACTAGAATGATGGGAGACCTCAGGAAATGGCTCAGTGGGCTTTGGAATGCAGGCTTCAGACACATAGATCTCAGATCTTTAGGGTTCTATAAACAAAGGGACTTATTTACTAAGCAATCTAAATTCACAAGTTACAACAGAAAACGACTATTCTTTCTCATCCTCATATTCTCAAATCTCCCTCCTTTACACTAAATCTGAAATATATCACATAAAATCCTGGTTCTTCTTGGAAAATAAGAAGAGTTTCAGCCATTTTGCACTCCTCAAAATTCTCATTTCACTGTCAAAAATATCTAGTGCTGTAGAAAGCCAATGCTCTGCGCCTCATTCTAGGGTGAAACTGCTGCTTGCCTTCTCTGGTGGTTTGATTCAAAATGGCTCTATAGGCTCATACACGGTGGGCACTACTAGGAAGTGTGGCCTCGGAGTAGGTGCAGTCCTGTTGGAGGAACTGTGTCATTTAGGGTGGCTTATGAGGTTTCAAATACTCAAGCCAGGTCCACTGACTCTCTCTCTTCTCTCTCTCTCTCTCTCGGTGGCTTATGAGGTTTCAAATACTCAAGCCAGGTCCACTGACTCTTTCTCTCTCTCTCTCTCTCTCTCTCTCTCTCTCTCTCTCTCTCTCACACACACACACACACACACACACACACACTACTGACTCTTCCTGCTGCCTGCTGATTCTGAAGCAGAACTTTTAGCTACCTCTCCAGCACCATCCCACCATGCTTCTTCCTACCATGATGATAACAGACTAAACCTTTTCAGTTCTTTCCTCTACCTCTTCAGTTTTTCCTGAGACATGACAATTTCAATCAGGAAAAGAGTCACCAACCAGTTTTGGAAACTGTCTCTGAAGACACTGCTTAGGTAAGCAATCACTCTACCTTGAAAGGTGCCGACATGAGACATTGATCTGGTTGCTTTCACATGAAGACAAAACTGAGAAATGATCAATGCTAATATCTTTTTATACAAGGGACCAACTGTGTGTAAAAACTGGAGGGAACCATTAGTGGTGAAGAACTCCCGAAATCAGCAGTAGACAATTAATTAGCTATTAAGATACAGAATGGCTGTAAGGCCTGAGAAGATTATGAGTCATGAGGATATTGTGAACTGTGTCCCCAAAACAGCCTCACCTGAGACCAAGAGAGTCAAAAGACTTGTCTCAGATGAGAGGGAAGCCCTTAAAATCAATTATGCAAAAGGCATTTCTTCATTACAAAACTCAAAGTGGCCAGTGCAAATCTCTGTGAGTTCAAGGGCAGCCTGTTCTACAGCCTGGTCTACACAGAGAAACCCTATCTGGAAAAACAAAATTTAAAAAAAAAAATGTGGACATAGTTGTGGTAGTTATTGCCTAGCCAATCACAAACAAAACTAAGAAAAATGCTTAGACCTCCGTGTAGGCCAGCAGTTTCTACAGGCAATCAAGTTTGCTTATCTTAATAAGACCAGAAAGTGAATTATATCCAGGAGTCAGGAAACATCTGATCATAACCCTTTTCTTCTGCTCCTTTTCATATGTTCAAGATTTAATTTGCTTACTTGGGGCAAGAAAATGATTCAGATAGCAGATAATTTTGTAAGCTGCCCACACAGAACTGCAGAAGGTCAGAGCATAAATAAATAGATCTTCCTAGGCTGGTACTGCAATCACTTCCGCTCAGAATGGAAAGAAGCAGGGTGGTCAAGAAAAGCATAAAATGTGATATCAGAAACATCTACGTTCATCTCATCTGGCGCTCTACCAGTTGCCTCGCTCTAGCCAAGTCTGTGTCTTCTCACAGACTTGTGAATCTGACAGAACGAGGTTTCCTCCCTGGACTATGTTTATTCCCAGCCCCTCCTTGATGGCCAAGCCCACACTAAGTTGCTGGAAATGAGAAGTGTCTTTAAAAATGTTTCAGACAGGCTCTTTGAGCAAAATTCTTCACATGCCATAGGCTGAGTGATTAATCTGATTGTCTTGTAGCTGCTTGGTGCGGCAATCTGACGTGTCCTGGATGAATTTCTTCATTCCCTCTGCCCACATCGATCCACAGCCCCAGACAATTGTATGTATGCATCAAGAGAGTGCAATAGGACAAGCCCAGTCAAAGGATAAAACACAGCTAAACACCAGATTAGCAGCTGAGTGTTTGTGGAGCAAAGACGTAAGAGAATGTTCAGAGCTCATGGACACAGGTCCCATAGGAGAATTCTCTTCCATAGTACAGGAGAAGGGAAACCACATAGAATTGAACATGGAGATCAGCTCTGGTCACTGTGGGTAGATATGATGAGAGGAACACAAAAGAATAGAGACTGATTCTTATGAAAAAATGGACAATAAATAGAAAGTGGGAGTCATTTTATGATTATTGAATCAACACATTCTTTGAGCATCCCAAGTTTCTGACGTCCTGGGTCTTTTGTATGAAAACCCACAACTTTTAGATAAATTAGGAATACTCATAACTAACAATATGAAATAGAAAAAAACCTTAAAGTTGTGAAATTTTCCCTCTCTTGTAAAGATTTGGGTAAAAATTATAAACTAAAACAAAACAGTGCGTTGGAAAAACAGATCAGTGGGTAAAGTGTTTGCCCTGCAAATATAAAGACCCGACTTTGATACCTAGAACCCACATGGTAAATATTAGGGAAGTCATGTACATCTGTAATCCCTCAGAGCTGTGGAAGTGGATACAGGTGGATCCCTACCAAGGCAGCAAGATTCAGGATGAGTGAGACTCTGGACGATCGGGACAAGTGAGACTCTGTGTCAAAAAAAGAAAAAATAACACACAAGATGGATGGAGACTAAAAAGGTGAGTCAGCTGTTAAGAGTGCTGGCCAACTCTTCCAGGGGACCTAGGATTAATTGTCAGCACCCATGTGTGGTTCACAGCCTTTTGTAATCCCAGTTCCAAGGAAGGGATAAAATGCCCTCTCTGGTCTCCAAGGACATTTACACATGTGGTGCACAGAACCAGGCAAACTACCCACCCATGCAAAATAAAAAATGTATTTAAAGAGAAGCCAAGGTGATGGCAATGAGAACAATGCCTAAGGTTGATCTCTGGTCTGTACTTACATACACCCTACACACAGAAAGACACAGATATGTATATACATACATATAATAATGATTAAATTAAATAAGAGAAAGGAAAGCAAGAGACACAATCAAGATTATGTATTCTGACCATAATTCTGAGGAACTGTCATGTGAACACAAGGTAGTAGAGTATAAAAAGGCCCACAGTAGAAATGCTTTGCTGAGCATGTTGAACCCTGGGCAGAGGCCAAAGCTT
Organism: Microtus ochrogaster; assembly: GCF_000317375.1. NCBI lineage: Eukaryota > Metazoa > Chordata > Mammalia > Rodentia > Cricetidae > Microtus > Microtus ochrogaster. The sequence continues at coordinate 4,668,240 of NC_022036.1, forward strand.
AGGAAGATCCAGTTGCCAAAACAGTATTGAGAGACAAGAAAGAAACAGAAGTAGAGGAGGTCCCAAGAAGTCCACCTGAGGTCTTCCCTAAGATTCCCACCCCCCAAAAGTGATGTCTTCAAACACGCCTCCAGAAGGGGGTGTTAAAGGTACCTAAGAGGCCAATCAAAGACTTCTCAGAGGAACAAGCTGGGTAGTCATGCTGATGAGGCCTGCAACATAAATTCACCAAGTTAGCACTCCAGGATTCCATGTGTCAGTGTGTCATGGGTGTATGTGTGTGTGTAAAGGAATAACAGCATCAGAAAATAAGAAATGAGGCCACGTAAGAAACAAACAGATTCATGATAAACCCAAACTAAGGCAACAAATATTCTGTACATTCCTTGACTACAGAGTTGAGCACGGAGCCACAGCCTCATCCATATTATCTGAATTTCAGCAGGAAGCTGTCACGTCGCTGCATGAAGATGAGTGTGGTTGCCTGCCTGTGGAGATGAATGGCAGGGCCACCATGAAACAATTATTTTGTCTTCCTTGCCAAAGTCTTAGAAGCCAGTGTTATCAATTTTTTTATCATGCATTTGGAAGTCATGATAGAAAAGAAAAATAAATATTCCATTTTAATATAGGATTGAATTTCAAATTGGTTTTATGTTTACAAAACAGATTATTTAAAGAAAAAAAGGTGGAGTTTATTCTGTAGGAAAATTGAGCTCCCACCCCCACCCATTGGTACCTTGGTTTGCACACTATCCACCAGGATAGTGAGACAGGAAGTTAAGATCATTACAGAAAACAAAGAGGGTACATTTCTACAGAGCCTTGATGGAGAGTACTTGAAACTCATTTTCTTGTCACGTGAGCTAGTTGATCTTGAAGATTACTGTGGGTTCCATATTTATAATTATAACATATTATGAAAAGATTTCCTTTCCAGAAATGCGTTATATATCCAGTGTTAACGTATGAGAGTGAATTACATAGTTTCAATAAAATAGCTTACATGGAGTGTTAATGAAATCATAGGCCAAGTTCTTGTCCCCACTGTGACCATTGAAGTATTTTCTCCAAAGTCATATAGTGCTGTTCTGGTTTCCTTTCTATTGCTGTGATAGAACACTCTGACCAAAAGCAACCTGGGGAATGAAAGGTTTATTTCTTTTTAGACTTCTGGATTATAGTCTATCACTGAAGGAAGGCAGGAATAGAGCTCAAATTGGAACCTGAAATAGAAACCATGGAAGAATGTTGCTTGCTTTCTCACTCTGGCTCATTGAGACTGATGCTCAGCTAGCTTTTGCATAGAGCCCAGGACCACCTGCCCAGGAAATGATATTGCTTCAATCATCAGTCAGGCAACCCCTCACAGACATGCCCACAGACCAATCTGTTAAAGACAATTACTCTATGAAGACTCATTTTTCAGGCAATTCTAGGTTGTAAAAAGTTGATAATTCATGTTGCGACAGTTAGTAAGCAAAGACAGAAGACCAAAGTATGGGACACCAATTCAAATTTCCCTATATAGAGACAGGAAAAACAACATTTAAGTTTTCTCCATGTAGAGTTACACATGGTGAGCTGTGCCCAGGGATTTTGGAGCTGTTGCGAACTACTTCAGCATTGCTCAAGTGTCATTCCTTGCTGTGGGAATGGGCGTGGCATCTTATATTATAAATTGATGCTTTTGGGCATGGCATCTTATATTATAAATGTTGACATACAGTGCGTGCTCACTCTCTCTCTCCTGGTTTCTGGATTTGGTTCCTGTTCACTGTTCGTTCAGAGGACTGTGATCTGTGAGTCTACCCCTAAATAAATAACTCTTATTATACTCAATTCTGAACTAATGTGGAATTATTTTATAGTGTCTATCATCAATTCCTCATCAATGTTCTTCTCCAATTTCACTGAAGAAGGATGGGGTGACAGAGTTTGGATCTGAAAGGATATCCCAGAATGTCCATGTATTCAGAATTTGGTCTCCAAATGGTGGCAGTATTTTAGGAAGTTCTGGAAACTTTAGACGATGTGACTCAGTTGAAAGAAGTTAGTCATTAGGTATGACCCCTTAGGGATATATTTTTATGCCCCCCTCCTCTGCTTCCTGTCTTATGAGATAACTGTCCTATGTCACAGACTCATGCTAGGATATGCTACCCCTTCAAATCGACTATAGGTAGAACCCTCAGAAACCATGAGAAAAGGAGTAAATATTATATATAGAAAAGATAACATTTTTTAATTAGGAAGAACTTAGCAGAAAAGATTATTAACTAAGAACTTGGTTTGGAATTTTAGTGGGAGTGTTCTAACTTATTGATAACTTGCTATCACTGCAATTCCATGAAACTGTGGCACTGAGACATTAAGGAGGAGAGAGAGGAGGGGAAGGGGAAGGAAGTGGGAGTCATGGGAGAATTCCAAAGGGATGAAGAGAAATATCCAGGCAAGCGGCCAACTTGGGGCTGCAGGAAATGCTTTATGTCCAAGGACTTAGAGTCCAGATTGTACCTAAAAATTTCATTTCTTCCCATTAATCTGCTGATAAGGATCAGGCACAAAAGAGAGAATTTCATGTACCCTTTTATGCCCACAGGAACCCGAGCTGCAGTGTCTTTAGTGTCATAGTGTGGAATCTAGAATCATAAATGAAAAGGAACTACTACAAGGTACACACTGAAAAAGATAGATTTCCAGGTCTGTAGGATTCTGTAGATCTAATCAAACCACTTTATTTCATATATGGCAAATCTGATATCCTGTATCTTGTCAAAGACACAGAGGTCTTACTGCTAAAGCCAGAGTGTGAACATTTTCTTGCTCTAGTCCATGTTCCTCCTCAGTATAGAGTACGTACAGGCTTACCTTTGTAATTAACCCAAAACTTGTGGTTATAACTACTTTGAGGAGACACGATTTTACTCATATCTTCCTCTATCCTCTCACCCAAAGGCAGTTTACTATTGCTGAATTAAGAGAGAATGTTGGTTATTTCATAATATCACTATCTCAATGAGACACAGATTTATCACTTTAAAAAAAAATGTGTGTGTGTGTATACACACGTGGGTCTATATGTGTAGGCTATATTACCCTCTGTCTTATTCCCTTGAGATGAGGTCTTTCAATTAACCTGCAACTAGGCAGGTGCTCAGTAAACTCCAACAATCCTCCCATCTCCACCCATCTATAGCACTGGGGTTGCAGGCTTGTGTGTATGGCCATACCCTGTTTCTTTTTTGAAATATGGTTTCTGTAGATCTGAACTTATAATTGCATAGTGAGTACTCTTACCTGTTGAGCTATCTCCAGTTCCAAGACTATTAATTTTAATTTGTACTCATAATGGAAAATGTATATGTTTATTGTGGACAATTTTAAATAGTAATAAGCAGAAGAAAAGAAAATTAAAATCATTTTTTTGGAAATATTATACTCTTGGGAGCCAGCAATAACCCACAAATACTGCTTTGATGCCTCATTCCTCTGCTAAACTAATACATGTGTTTGGCTGATTTGTTCGGTTTTTGGGTTTGTTTTAAAGGTTTTCTTAGAATTTCAAACATGTGCACACTGTAGTTAGACCTATTCACCCACCCCTGACTTCTCCCCCAACTCTTCCCAGATTCATGACCAAGCTTCAAACCCTCCCAGCTTCATATACCCCTCCTTTCCTAACCCACAGGCCCATTTTGGGTGGCATCTGGAGAATGGTTGACCTAGAAAACACACTATTAAAGCAAACCTGTCTTACGTTTCCTAAAAACTATCAACCACCAATAACTCCTCAGGTAGGGATGGGGACTTGGGAGACATTCCTCATTCCATGCTAGAATGTTAACTGGCTTGGTCTCAAGCAGGGATGCCTCATTTTTTATAGACAAACAGCTCTAATATTTTTCTATTTTCCAATCTATTTTTACTCTAGTTATATATCATTTTTAATCTTACTGTTTGAGAAGATAGAAATGATGCAATTTCTCTTCTGCAAACAAAGAAGCATTTTTATTATATGATAGAAGACCAAACAGCTCTTCTATTTCTGTTTTGGTATGAAATATGTCTCTCTCTATTAAGTCTACTTCTGGGAGTTTTACCTCTCAGACATCATTTTCTCTTCCACTTTTCACTTTTAGTTCCTTCCAACTGCTTTCCCCTTCTGCTCCCCTTAGAATTTGGCTACAACTCTTAGCAAAAAGTATTATCAGATCTTTTTTTCCCATGAACCTTAAAGTTCAGAAGCCTTCAAGCCTTGCAGTGTCTGATACTTAGCTAAGTAGTAGAAAGAACAAAGGTGAGCTTTAGATTGTCCAGAAATGGAAAGCATGAAGTCAAATGCCTGTCCCCTGGTCCATTGTCACTATGGTGATAAATATTACTTCCAGATCACGATATCTTTGCCTGGAATAGCAATATTAATTAACATTTTAAAAAGTTCTGGTACACAGTAACATCTTCCTATTGACAAATAATACATTTATTTCCATTGAATAACATGTGTAAACATTGATAATAAAACATCATCATGGGCTTATTCTTCTAGAGGGCCCAAATCCTGTTGCCAGTACCCATATTAGGCATTTCATGACTGCCTATAGCTCTAGCTCCAGGGATATAATATTCTCTTCTGGACGCTACAGTCACCTGTATACAAATGTTCATACACAGACACAAACACAGATACACACACACACACATATATATATATTTCTCAAAGTTTAAATTTAAAAACAGTGGAAATGACAGAAGATAGATGAGCAAGCTTCTATGGCATGCAAATGCACAAAGGAAACTCAACCCAATAAGCAGATGAGGTGGGAACTCACCAGGACGGCTATGGGAATGAATGAGTCTGAACTTGGGTCTTCTCAATGGCTCCATGCCATGAACCTAACAGCTCAACTATGTGATGTAATCCCACAATTCCCTTGTCACCTACATGAGTTGCTGGGTAAAGGAGAGAAGGAATTTATATACTTTTTCTCTAGGATAGAGTCTAGCCTCCGCAATTTGATTCCTCTTCCCTTTCCCTTTTCCAAGTACATTACTCATAAAAAAAACTTTTAAAATTAATTTTTAAAGTTAGCAAAAATGTAATGAATTTCATTGTGGCATTTCCATACATGTGTGTCACCATACTCTGTTCAGATTATCTCTCACAAGGCTGTCACCAAAGCTCCCTTCTGTCTAAACAGACAACAATCCTTAAGTTTTTTTTAAAAAACCTTGTAAATTCCTTTACTGATAATCTCTCCCCTACTTCCACCACCCCAAATCATGTAGGGTCCAGATTTCATTTCCTAACCCTCCCCCCAAAAGGTGCTACCTCCTACCCAGGCAGCTGAGGGGTGGGGGAAGACTTGAGAATGAACCCACTTTTGGCTAGCCCTCCCCCAGCCTGGAGCCAAGAAGGCGCGGTGACAGAGGGATGGCTTAGATGGATGGCATGACAGAGTGGAATAAAGGGGAAGATGCCCCACTCTAGGCTGAGCGCTGCTTCTCCAGACCCCGTCCCTGTGTGTGGGAGAGTGATTGACCAGATCTGTCGTGTCTAGCAGAGGCAAAACCCTTTCTGGAGTAGCCCAATTAAAGTTATGGGTTTTCAGCAACGCCGTGCCTGGTGTTTTAAAGCTATTGCTGTGGACATGCTCCTAGCTCTGGTCTCCATCAAAATGGTACCCAGGGGTAGAAGGGAGAAGCAGCCCCTGCCTGCCTTTAACGATTACAGACTGTGCCAGGAGAGCAGCCAGCCGGGGGCAGGAGCAGCCAGGTCCCAAGGGTGGCTGGCCCACACATCATAGATGCTCTTGTTGGGCGGTACTTCCTGGAAGAGGGAATCTAGATCACAGAGCAGGTCCGGGGACCCTTGGGATTCAGTACCTACACTCCAGTAGGCTGGGCTGGTTGAAAACGGGCACTGGGGACAAGAGGTGGGAGGTAGTGTGGCCAAGGGCACTACTACATTGGGAGTGTAGATGGGCAAGTAAGAAGTGGGTAGGTGTCCCCACAGGGAAGCTCTGCACCCCCTGCTGGACATCCCCATGGGATCTTGGGAACCCTGAAGTAAGTGAACTGGCCAGGTGCTTTGCTCTGGGGAAAGAGAAGGCCTGATGACTTCCCCTTGGGAAGTCTCCCCCTCTATTCTTGTGGGCCCAGGAAGGGAGCAGAGAGGCCACAGAGGCTTCTCAGTGGAGTTATGGGGCACAGTACACATCTCTTCTTCCCCCTTGGAGCAGGTACCTGCCTGAGCTGAACTGCTCTGTCCAGCTAGCGCAGGCTGCTGGCACCAGGTCGATCCTTTCCCGGGGTCCGCTAGCAGGGACTGGATGCTGAAACCATTCCTCGATGGTGGTGAGGGACTGGGCGGTCGGTAAGGCCGGCCATGGAGCAAGAAGGGGCTCAGGTACTTGACAAAGCTCTGCCTTTGCCCCGGGTCTGCCATCGCCAGCACAGAGCAGTGTTCTGAAGGCGCAGCGCCTCTGCTGGGATCAGGTTCACATCCACCGCCCAGAAGTTGCCCTTGGCCTGGGGCTTTGCAGGGTCCTTGGGCACCTTCCGGAAGCATTGGTTAGAGGAAAGGTTGTGGTGGATGGAGTCCTTCCAGCCTTCGTAGTCGTCCCTGAAGAAGGGGAACATTGCCTGGACCTGACGGATGATCTGGGCCAGCTTCAGCCTGCGGAAAGGTACTGCCTGAATTACCAGAGCGATCATAGCCAAGTAGGTGTAGGGGGGCTTGTCATGACGCAGGAATCTCTTCTTCCTCCTCTTGGGGGGAAGACTCTGCCTTTGGAGTCCTCTGATGAGAGGTGTTGCAAGACATCACGCAGGAGAGCGGCCCTGTATGGCGGTCTGACCTAATGGGGGCTCAGGGCAGACCGACTGTAAGTCGAGGTAGGGTCCCAGTCTCAATCCTTAAGGTTTTTTGTTGTTGTTGTTGTTGTTGTTGTTGTTGTTGTTGTTTTATTGATTTTATTGAGAAAAGGAAAAAAAGTTT
>NC_022036.1:4692435-4699024 GCF_000317375.1 Microtus ochrogaster
TTGCATTGGCGCCTTCCCATCTCTTCCTTCAAATGGACCCAGGAGAGGCCTGGTGTCTTGGTCCAGTCTTTGCTGTGACTGACTCTCTGGGTGTATCTCTTCAGTGTAGAAGGAGGAAGAGTCCCGTTCAGATGGAACTCCTCAGCACTGAAACATAGAGGCCTGGTAGTCCAATGACCCGCGGACAAAAGGGAGAACTTGGGGGGCAGGGAGGGGACGAGTAGAACACAGGACACCCTGCTGCCAAAGCTGAAGGTGCGTGTGCTCCCTTTGGGGGGGGTGATCCTTGAGGCCTGCCAAGTAGGCAGGCACTCACCGCTCTGGGTGGGTAGCCTTAGTGTAGGAGCTTAAAACTGTTTTTGAGCACTGGTCCTAGCATATAGCAGGGCAGGGTTGGGGGGGGTGCTGGGGGCTGGGTTGTGCATAAGAAAGACAGCCCTGCAGAAGGAGCTGGGGGAGGGGGATTTGTGCTCTCTGCCGGGACAGTCCGCCCCTGGATAGCACACACTCACCCATCCAGATGGAAGTCCTCAGCACCTAAACATGGATGCCTGGTAGTCCAATGACCCGCGGACAAAAGGGAGAACTTGGGGGGTAGGGCGGGGACGAGTAGAACACAGGACACCCTGCCGCCAAAGCCAGAGGTGTGCTGTGCTACCTTTGGGGGGGGGAGGATTCCCTGAGGCCTGCCAGGTAGGCAGGCACTCACCGCTCTGGGTTGGCAACCCCAGTGTAGGAACAGAAAACTGTTCCCAAGCAAAGGACCCAGCAGAAAACGCAGGCTTGGGGGCGGGGTCGTGTGCAAGAAAGACAGCCCTGCAAAAGAAGCTGGGGGAAGGGGGGACTGTGCTCTCTTCCGGGACAATCCGCCCCTGGATAGCACACACTCACCCGTTCAGATGGAACTCCACAGCACCTAAGCAGGGCTGCCCGGTAGACCAATGATCCAGGGACACAAGGAAAAATGGGGCAGGCAGGGGGAGATCCAGGAGAGCACAGGCACCCCTGGAGCACAAGCTGAAGGTGCCCAGGCTCCCTTACAGGGGTCCTTGAGGCCTGCCCGGTAGGCAGGCACTCACCGCTCTCAATCCTTAAGTTTTTATGACACATGTATTCAATTACCCTCTCTCCCCCATTTAGATCTTTTTCTATATTCTCATGATTATATTTTTATTTTGTAATCCACACACAGACATATATAAGTAAATATATATGCATGTAATACATGTGCTCACACAGAAATACATATAATGAAACATGGAGAACTTAACTTTCTCAGTCTGGCTTATTCAACCTGACATAATATTTTCCAGTTTCATCTATATTCCTTTGCATGTCATGATTTTGTTTTTCCTTTCGGCTGATTAAAATTCCATCATATATGTGTGCAAGACTCAAAAATCAGGGAAGGTCTCCTTAGCCCAGAAACTAGGACAATTAAAAGTTCAGGTAAAAATGTTTTCCAAATGTTCATTCCACAGGGAACTTAGGAAGAAAGAGGTGGGGTTGTTGAGAAGCAGCTAGGGGAAGAATAGATATTTTTAAGGTAAATAATTGCCCTCAAGAGATCCCTAAGTTCTGCAAAGTTATCAGCTCAGACTGATGGAGTCAAACCTCCACACCCAAGAAGAGGAAACTTGGTGCTTTGAGGACTTCCTAAGAGGTGAGTCACTTGCCCAGCTAAAGTGAGACTTGTGCATGAGGTTAGCACTCAACTCCAGGAGTTCCTTACAGGGAGAGAGTTCAGAGCAGGCCTTGAGAACACAGAGCCAAAGGTTACACAGCCAACATGACTCATACAACCTCTCACTGGTTGCAGTTAGTGGCTCTTTGAGTTCCTCTGTGACTTATTGATAAAACTCATTTATTTCAGGCTACTGAAGAGTCCTTCCAGGTGAGTTACCAAACAATGCATTATTCAACAAAATGCTCAGACTACGTGGGCAGGAATTTGCAGAGTGAAATAGTATAGATCAATAATTATTTTCTAGCTGTGAAGCATCTGCCCTGTGTTGGAGCAGGAAGGAATGGAGGAGGTACGGGGTTGGGAGAATATCCAAAGGCAGTCTGCCTTCTGTAAAAGGGAAAATGGTGAATTTTCTCAGTGTTTAGAAGAATAAATAAGATGAAGGAAAGTTTAATCTTTGATCTGATATAAAATTTGTTACTAGTGGAATTTTCACTGTAGATTTTTATCAAGATTTGACTTTTGAAGCTTATAATAACTTTGACTTAATCTAACAGTTTCCTGATATCTAATTGGATGACCAAAATATTATTTCCTTGGTCACTGATATTAAAAACTGTAAGTGTCATTTATTGCCATCACCCCAAGCAATTGTATATTCAGTCTGAATGTTTCAATCGGGAGCTCAGTGACTCTTAATTACAATTTTATTAGCTATGCATAGAATGTAGAAAGATCAAATAATTTATTTTTACTTTCTTGGATGCTTTAAATTATAATTTATGCAACTTATCACAAACCTTTAGTTCTACAAGATATTTGAATGTTCACTAAATCTAACAACAGATAAATAATGCATATTTCAAATAAAGATGATATGTAAATAGAATTTAACTCTTGCTGCAAGCAGGTCTTATGGTACTATAACTTCAAGGGTATCTTCAAAGACACAAAAATATTAGCTCTTCTATTTCTACTGCATATCTACTGTATTGTAAAGTATATCTACTGCTTGCAGGCATAGGCAGTCTTTCTTCAGCTACTGGGAAGTTGCTGGAGTTTCCTCTGAAGGGTAAGGGTGTGTGATTCATTTTTGTCTATTCTCCCTGCCAGAGTGAGCTTCTGGAGAGGGGGGGTCCTCTTTTAATAGTGACACCTGGAACTCAAGTTCCTACCGCTGACCAGGCCCTACCAAGTCCTCACTAAATGGTTGAGAAGTTGGAAAAATAAAATTCTCTAATTGTCCAAAAGAGCTCAGAACAAAGTCATCTATCAAGAAAAGAAGTTTAATCATGGCCTAAAACAGACATCAAGATGTTACTGGTGAGTTCATGCTGTGTGTAAAGAGTGGAACTACACACTGTGTGACGGACTCTAACAATTTCTCAGGTGTTTGCTGCACGGACTTCGTAATTAGGTTTAGTCCCTAGCATTTATTGCAGATCGTCTGGGGGCCATATTCTGTTAACATCTAGGACTTAATAGCATTTATTGCAGATCGCCTGGAGGCCATATTCTGTTAACATCTAGGACTTAATAGCATTTATTGCAGATCGTCTGGAGGCCATATTCTGTTAACATCTAGGACTTAATAGCACTTGTGCCTACTGTCAGCTCTCCTTATATTGTCAGGCACAGTTGAGCTCAGCATTGTGGGCTTTCTGAGTGTAAGAAGAACACCCTTTACCATTTTTTTGAGTCCTTTGCAGAAACAAGTTTGTTTTCATTAATCAGTTCATCTGGTGTATATCCCAAACCTCTGAGGGAGACAAAATCGTCATTCACACATTTCAGATGAAGAATCTGAAGTTATGGAGGTCAAGCGATGGACTCCTGATACAGGCAGACTAGAATTCGAATTTTCTGACTTCTCATTCAGAGCTTTGTCTGTTCTCCAAAACACAACTCTGTTGGGCAGGGTCAGCCATCTAAGATGCCCAGGAGTCTTTTTTTCTCAGGCAGGCTGCCTTAACCTTGGTCCCTAGGTGGATCCAAGACCTACACAGATCTCCTCTCCCTGGCTCTTGGATTCCCTGTGCATAAAGAAAGGAGTTGGTCTGTCCTTTCATTTCTACACTTTCAACCACACCTGGAAAAGAATCAGGGTCCTTCACACCAATCTGAAAGTGCGAATTCTGCCCGTAACAAGTGGCCTAGAACTGGTAACAGATCCAAAGTGAGACATTCCCTCTGCTGATTCCGAGGACAAATTCTGTGGACTGTCAAAAACTCCCTGGACACCTCCCTAGGTTCTGATCCTCTTCCCTAAACTCCACCGCTGAGAACACCACAGAGATACCTTCTGGCCAGAGACACCTTTGTGGTGAGTAAGGGAACACGAGAAGAGAGGGTAAAGGGGTGCTTTGTTCAAAGAACGTTACACATGGGAATAAAACTGAAAAGGGGTGAATGAAGTTTGAACTCAGGGTCAGAGGGGAGGGGAGGTTGGAGTCCTGCTCTATCCGCACTCTCTTCTTTCTTTCCAACGATTAGGTAGGGTTTCAGCCACTGTTAGTGGACAGGGGAAACCAGGGTGGAATTATGTTCTTCAGAGCTCACATATTTGATGCTGTGGCTCTGCTCTGGCTGTCTTAATTTTGGTACCTTGCAGCTGTCCTCTGTTTCGCTACAGTGGTTCACATATACCAAAATCATTGGCCTCCACCGAGGTCTGATTTTTAAATTTTCTTATTTTATTCTGTGGAGCCACTGGTGTTTTTAAATGCGCACTTTCTTTCAAAAGGAAACCTCCTTCCAAACCCTTTCTACCCCACCCACACACCCCCATATCCCACTCAAACCCTTCCGTCCCTGGTACTCCTCCTTCTACCTGCACATCAGCTGTGTCCTACCTTCTTGCCTCCCTTACAACATCCTCCCCCAGTATCCCGTTCTATCTTCCTGGCCTCTACAGATAGTTAAAGCTAAAGAGTCAAAGCTAGTATACACAGAAGAGAGACAGCACATGGCATTTGTGTTTGGGGGCCTAAGTGACCTCACTCAATATATTTTCTAAACTCATCCACTTACCTGAAATATTATAATTTTATTTTTTTCACAGCTAAATGTAATTCCACTGTGCATGTGTACCACATCTTTATTAACCATTCATTTGTTAATGGACATCTAGGCTGATTTCATTTCCTAGCCATTGTTAATAGAGCAACAATAAACCTGGTACATTGCCCCAAATCAAGAAAATAATCCCTGCAACCGACACTCATAAAGGCAACCCTAATAAAATCAGTGGGTCACATACTCACAAGCAAAACACATGGAAGGAGGGGCGGGACTTGGGCAGAAGAAAGATTTGGTGGGTATGGAAACAAGAAAGAAGGGGGAGGCTTTGTTTAAAAAATGTTACAAAAATTGGGTGGTGGTATTGCACACCTTTAATCTCAGCACTCTCAAGGCAGAGCAGGTGGATCTCTGTGAGTTCGAAGCCAGACTTGTCTACAGACTGAGTTCCAGGACAACCAGGACTACATAAAGAAACCCTGTCTCTAAAAACCAAAGGGAGTGGAGAAGAACATTATATATGTGAATGAAATTAAAAGGAGTAAAAGAATAAAAGAAATATAGATCTAGCAAGATAAATACTTGAGATAAAGAAATACACATAAAGATTGAAATTATATTTTAAAAATTCTGATGGCACTGACTTATACAATGAACAGTTATTTACCACAGACTGCAAACCCAGCTAGGTAGAGAGTTTTCCAATCCTTCAAGCTCAGTATCAATATGAGAGCCACTACCCACCAAAACCTCCCCGCACATTATTTTCTCATCACTTACTTTTAGATCTTTAAACTGCACTGTATAGATTGCATATTATTGAGAAATAAAGAATAATATAATAATAAGAAGAAGAAGATTCAAATGTAATTAACCAAGTCTAATCTTGGATTTTTCCATAGTACTTAGCACAAGTATATTTATTTTAACTTCTGACATTAATCTCTGTATCCCTAAATTATAAGATCCAAGAAAGAAAGTCCCATGTCTCAGGCAGACAGATACAAAATGCCCTGCCTGTTTCCTGGAACATAGCCGCTCTTTAATAGATGTTCATCTCAGGGGCATAAGTACCAGCTCTGCTTCATGAAATAAAGAGCTCGTGAGAGGATTCCCTGCAAGGCTGTGACCTCAACTTACAAGAAGCATGAATAACAACAGAACTGGGATGTAGGAAATGATGCTAAAAATCCCTAAAGCATCCCTGTTCTCACTGTGTGTTTACTGGGAAGACGGGACCACTGCTGCCCCACATTGTAGAGCCTGCCTTTCTGTCCTCTTCACTGTCCCCATGCCCAGGCCTTTTTCCTGGCATTTATTTTCCTTTACTGTTTCTTTACTTCTACAATACTCTGTTCTTTTATCCCACGCCTGTTATGGATTATCTTTCCTGCCACATTGATTGATTACTTGTTATGTAACAGTTATTGTACAGGGTGCTATAAATTAATGGCCAAATCAGGAGTACTTATTATACGTTAGTATAAGAAGCCAAGTCTCCCTTCCTCCCACAGCGTTTTTGTTGTTTGTTCAGTGGCCTCAAACACCCTTTGTAAGGCATACTGTTCTTGACCTCTGTTCCTCCTGAATGTAACTTCCACATGACAGGGTTAGAGAAAAGTGCCACCATGCCAGTCTCCCCTGACCCCACTACCCCACCCCTTTATTTTTCTCAATTTTCTCAGGGGAATCATTTCAATGTCTTCACAACTTCCTGCCCTAACCACCTAGGTTAAAGAACCAGGCTGTGTCCCAGCTCTAGTTTCAACTTTAGTCTAGGACATAGTGCGAGACTTATAATGACACCTTTACTTGCCTGTCTTTGAATATACTTCCTCCACTCCTGGTCAACTGGCCCAGCTGCTCCATGAGAGAAAACGTGAC
>NC_022036.1:4699764-4713420 GCF_000317375.1 Microtus ochrogaster
GATGGCCCTCTTCACCTATATGCAGCCCCGCTCGACAGTCTCAGCTGAGCAGGACAAGGTGGTAGTGGTCTTCTATGCTGTGGTGACCCCCATGCTGAACCCTCTCATCTACAGTCTGAGGAACAAGGATGTGAAGGCCGCGCTGAGCCGAGTTCTGATGAAGAACTTTGAGTCAAAGCATTGAATTAGGAGACAATTTTCTAAAGAAAAGGGTGTCCTTCTGAAGACTGTGGACAGGCTTACAAGTAGGTCATGTATGTGGCACACACCATTGCCTGTCATTGACTCTACTTTCCTAATCCTGACCAGCATTGGGTATGAACCACTCACGTGACCTCCTCTTAAGTGTGACTGTGTGTGTGTGTGTAAGGGCATAGGTATCAGGACCTAAGTCTACATAACGCTTCTTTGAGGTAAAAGAAAACAGAATTTTGTCTTAGTCCTTATTTTGACCCCTGTTTTATTTCAAAGAAAATGAATCACTGCATGTTTAAGATGCAAATGCTGGGGCTGGAGAGATGGCTCAGTGGTTAAGAGCATTGCCTGCTCTTCCAAAGGTCCTGAGTTCAATTCCGGCAACCACATGGTGGCTCACAACCATTTGTAATGAGGTCTGGTGCCCTCTTCTGGCTTGCAGACATACACACAGACAGAATATTGTATACATAATAAATAAATAAGTATTAAAAGAAAGATGCAAATGCTGTGCAGAAAGTTAAATGAAGTGTGTGTGTGTGTGTGTGTGTGTGTGTGTGTGTTTTCAATTGAAAGGAAGAGAGAAAACAACACAGTAGAATGGAAAGTTAGTTCAGACATCAGAGCTATGCCCACAACTTATCTTGTCAATACTCTAGTTCTGGGATGGTAAGATATCTCTGTGGGTTAAGGCACTTGAACCCAAGTCTGGTGGCCTGTGTTGGATCCCTAGGATGAAAGAAAAAAATCTCAGTCTCACAAGCTGTACTCTGAATTCCACAAATCTACCATGGCACACTCGTACCTGCCACAACACACATACACCATTAATCAATCAATCAATAGACAAACAAACGGCAGGGGTCTATTTCCTTCCTCAAGTCTGTAAATATGTGTCTAACTTTTCTTCAGTCAATGAGAAAAGAAAATTATCAACCTCCAAGCTTAAAACTTGTCTGTGCTGCAGAATCAACAGGCTCTTGTCAGAAGTACAGAAGCTGAGCTGAGGCTGGGAGTCTGTCAGAAAAGCACATGGTGGGCGAGCATGAGAATCTGAGTTTGTTTGATGCCCATAACTGACATCAGATGAGGGCTGTGGGGCCTGGAGAGATGGCTCAGAAGTTACAAACCACTTGCTACTCTCACAGAGAACCTGGGTTTGCTTCAAAGCTCCCGAAGGCAGCTAACAGCTCTCTGCAACTCCAATTCCAGGGGATTCCACACCCTCTTCCAGAATCTGTGGTTACCAGCCACCATGTGATGATATGCATACATAAATGCAAAGCACCCATACACATAAAATAAAGAGAAAAGAAATGAAAACTTTAAAAAAAACTTAAGAGATTGATATTGATGTGGTAGAATGCATCAATTGTAATTCAGTGGAGTGGCACAGAGTAAGATTCCCGATACTCACTGGTCAAGTGATTGGTTGCATAGGTGGATACCCAAGGTTGTCCTTTGGCTTCCATACACTTGCACACATGTCTTTACACACTGTACATCCACATGCACGTGTGTTCATGAACACACCACATACACACACACATGAACATATACAGAGGAAAGTCCATGAATCACATGACTCACACATGGTCCAGCCCATCTTATTAGGGTGGAGACCACACACAGGACCTAAGGCTGGTGACTGTTATGAAATCCACAGCTCTGGGCATGAGCACATCCCACAGGAATTCTATTTCTTCTTTCTCTTTCCAAAATTCAGGGAGGTGAAAGTCAGAAAGTCCCACATTAAGGACCTCAGATAGATGTCTAACAATTGTGTCTAACTGCATCCTCTTACTAACCCTTGGGAATGGATTCAGCACACACACATGACCAGACGGCTATACTGCACATACATAGTCAGGATGATCAAGGTATTCCGTAAGGAAAGAACTCTGTTTCTCCACCAGAAATAACTTAACAAACACCAAAAATAACTGAGTTCCAATCACCCAAGATGATAAAAACAAGACAGTGATGATCTGATCTTAACTAATGTTTAAAACAACTTTTTCAAAACCATAATTAGATATCATTTAATAGATCTCGATCTTTCCAACAAAACTAAATAAACACTATAGCATATTTTAGAACAATTCAAACTTTTAATGCATGCATTGAAAATGGTTTGAATAAAAGATCAGGACAGAACTGAGCAGACACTAAGTTTCTAGTGAAGCTTTTTGCTTCATTGGCATTCAGCATCTCCATAATGTCATACAACCTCATGCCTTCTCAGATTTGGACCGTTCTTTCCAGACCCACAACAAATCACCATTCCAACAAGGAAGTCACTCCTTCTCCCCGCTCCTGACAAGTATGATGATGCTTTCCATCTACAAACTCATCAACTTTTAGGGTTTCGTATAAATGTGGTCATAAAGGATGTACAATATTGTGTCTGGGCTTCTCACTTAGTATAATGCCTTTTGTGTTCTATACCTGTAGAAATAAGAGACATCTCACTTTTTCCTGACTGATTCAGAAACAAAATTTAGTGCTAGAAAAGATGGCTCAGCTGCTACAGGCAAAGGCTCATAACAAAAATGACAAAAATAAATCGATGTAATGTCAGCCATCAGATTCTTGACATGGGTCAAAAAAAGACAGCCAGTCTCTTTAACAAATGGTTGCTGGGGATATTAGATACAAGTGTAGAAACTGGAACTTGATTCTTATCACTTACACACTGCAGCATCAATTCAAAATGGATCAAAAACCGTAACATAAAACCCAATTTATTTCAATTTCTCACACCAAGTCAGGGAAATAATTCTTTTATTCAGACTCCTGCCAATATTCTCTGAGTATAAAATGAGCCATAGATCGTCTGATTAGCCTAGAAACTAGAAGGGTAATTAAAAGTTGAGGCAAGAAGCTTTCAAAATGTTGATCCCAAAGGGGACTTTAGAAAGAAAGGTGGGTGACAGAGATGTAACTGGAGGAAGAGCGTACAAGAATACACCAAGACAAAGTAATTGCTCTCTGGGGATACCTAAGCTCTGAAAGTTCTCAGATCAGACCGACAAAGTAAAACTTCTGTGCCTAAGACAAATGGCAAGTGCTTCGAGGACTTCCTAAGAGATGAGCCACAAGCCCAGCCAAAATGAATGGTGCACACCATGTGAGTACCAGCATCAATGGCCAGCCCAAGGAGAGCATTCAGAGGAGGTGGTGAGATGAAGGAGCACAAACCTTTGGGAGCTTCCAGGACTGCTTTTCTAACCTCTAAGGTACTTTTTTTTTCTGGCTGCAGCTAGACATTTTAAAAATAGTGATTTAGATTATGTAAGTCATTTGACGGAATCCTCCTTCACAATCAGTCATCCAATACACAATATAACTGAAATGTTCTAAATACATAGATAAACACTCCTGGGACAAAGTATTAGAGCTCAATGGCTATTTTCTTGGCCTTGAAACATCTGTACTGTTGGAGTAAGAAGGAACGGACGAGGGAAAGGGTTTGTAAATGACCCAAAGGATGGTATGGAACCCATCTTTTCTAAAAGGTGAGATCGTAAATATTCTCAACTGCCCAGTACCAATAGCATAATTTTTAAGGAACTAAAGTAGGTGTAATATTGATCCAGCTGAAAAAAAATGAAACAAAAACTTGTTAGTAAGTATCACACTGTAAGAATTATGAGAGATGGACTTTGGAAAGAGGCTCATATATCAGAGGACAAGTGCTTTATCCTTGGACCAACTGGTTTTTCCCAGTACTAATGATATACACTCTTATCCTTATTTCTTTAGTCCTTGGTCTTTAAGACAAGAAATTTCACTTACCGAACTCACCTCAAAAACAGTTATATGTGTGACCTAAATCCTAAAACAGGAATCTTAGTGGCCCCTCTTTTTAAATTTATTTTATAATTCATTATTTATTTATGTGGGGACATAAAAATGGCATGCAAGTGGAAGTCAGAGGACAACTTGTATAGGGGTTGGTTCTCTCTTCTGTCTATGTGGATCCCAGGGATCAGACTCAAGCTGTAAAACTTGGAGGGAGGCTCCTTCGTCCATATTGATCTGTCTCTCACCCCTGGCCCTTACTTCTTGCTAACAATTTATATATATTTATATAATTTATATATATATATATAGAATATATAGAGTTATGAAAGATCAGAGAATTGTTTTCCTAATATGCTGCCTTAAAATCCCATAAAGATTTTTAATATTAAATTTTTATCACATTAAATGTTTATCACAAGCCTCTCTAACTAGATGGAATCTTAATGTTTATCAAATCAAATGTGCTGGCTGAACTGAACAGGTGAAAAATAATCTATGCTACAGAACTGTGTAATTTAGCTGTGTAACTGATGAAAATCAGACAACGATGAAATTCTGTGCAGGCAGGAAGTCAGGCCCCATTGTCCTGCCTTCCTCGCCATCACTTCCAGTTCAGAGGAGCAAACATTGGTTCTTAGTTCTACTTTGTAACTTCTATGTTTCTACTGCCTGGGACACAGTCAGGACCTGTCTTCAGTTACTGAGGAGATGTTGGGACTTTCTCTGAGTAGGGCATAGTGACACCATCTCTCCTTCTTCCTTGCAAGAATAAGACTCTGGAGACAGAGGGCTCATTCACCCTTATTTTCTCTGCTCCTGTCACAGGTCAGGTCCTAGCCAGTACACAGCATATGTTTATCAAATTCAGAAAGGCGAAATGAAATTCCCTCATTATCCTAAGAAGCTGAGAACAACACTATATATTAAGAAGAAGTTGGTCCTTTTATAAAACCAACATCAAAATATTACTAGAAGAAATAGATGCTGAGTTCATTCTTTATATAACAGTGGTATGGACACTGATTATACATAGATTCTGCCTTGGTTCCTGAAATATTTTGAAACATGGCTTTTGCAATTAAATTTGGTCATTAGAAGTTATTGTAAATGACCTTGTGTCCCTCCCCCATTCTGTTAGCGTTCTGATCTCCTGGACTTCCTATTGTCACTTGTCCTCATGCTTATAGATAGAAAAGTGATGTAGACTTTCTGAGTTCAGGAACAGTGCCCGGTAGGGAGTTACTGAGTGTTTTCCCAAGATGCATTCATGTTTACTGGTTCATCTGGCCTCACTTGACATACTCTGCAGAAAGCTTTATTTATTTGTTGTTGTTCAGTGATTCCAATGAAGAACACAGAGTTAGGGAAGTCAAGAAGCCTGTAACAGGGCAGCCTCCTCAAACAGACAAGCTGGACTTCAGATCCCCTGACGGCACATTCAATGCATTGCCTGCTCTACAAGGCAAGATACCATTCTAGATCTGCCATCTATGGCCATCAAGTATACTTATCCTTAGACTATATCTGTCAACAACCACTTCTGCCTCTCACTTATAAGTTAGGAAACACCTGAGATCGTAACTACAGCTTCAAATTGGTCCTGAGGTGAATTTGAGACTTGAGCAAGTGACCTCATTTGGCCCCTGGGTTCTTTAGATATAAAACAAGAGGGAGGAGATAAGACCTCATGTTTACTTCTATTTTTAGCAGGACTGACCACAATCTGGATGGAATCTGGATCATTCACACTAGTCAGAAGATGAGGATTCTGTATACAGCAACAAGTGATCTGGGAATGGTAACAAGTCCAAATTGGACCACTTCCTCTGCTGACTCAGTGGATGGGCTCTGGACCGTTCCAGTGCTCTGAATCCCATCCAGCACCTCCTAATCTTAATCCTACCCACTAACCTTCACTAGGAACCTAAAGTCAAGTTCTTTTTTTTCTTTTTTATTCATTTTTAAAAAGAAAACAAACTATCTTTTTTTAATTATACATACCAATCCAAGTTCCCACCCCCTCCCTTCCTCCCATTCCCTAAACACACCCTCCCACCCTACCCATATCCAGTCCTCAGAGAGGGTAAGGCACATCGCTTTGGGGAAGGTTCTAGGCCCTCCCAACTACCCAATGAGGATAGATTCCCAAAAAGCCATTACATGCAGTAGGGATAAATCCTGGTGACATTGCCAGTGGCCCCTCAGTCTGCCCCAGACATGCAACTGTCAACCACTACCCAAGAAACTAGTTTGGTCCTATGCTTGTTCCTTCCCAGTCTGGCTGGAGTTGGTGAGCTCTCATTAGCTAGGGTAAACTGTTTCAGTGGGTGTCCCCATCATGGTCTTGACCTCTTTGCTCATATTCTCACTCTTCCTACTCTTCAACTGGACTTTGCAAGCTCAGTCCAGTGATCCAATGAGGGTCATTGCCTCTGTTTCCATCACTTGCTGGATGAAGGTTCTATGGTGATATTTAAGATAGTCATCAGTCTGACTACAGGGCAAGGCCAGTTCAGGCATCCTCTCCTCTATTGCTTAGGGTCTTCGCTGGGGTCATTCTTGTGGATTCCTGGGAATTTCTCTAGAGACAGATTTCTTTCTAATCCTATAATGGCTCCCTCAATCAAGATATCTCCTTCCTTGCTCTCATCTCTGTCCTTCCTTCTTCTCGGCTATCCCATTTCCTCAAATTCTTCTTAACCCTCTCCTTCTCTCCTCCTCTTCCTCTCCCACCCTTTCTTTTCATCCTACCCCTACGCTCCCAATTTTGTCAGGTGATCTTGTCTGTTTCGACCTAAATACACTTTCTACCTGTCACGGTTGCCACAGTGATATCTTCTGGTCAGGATCAAAGACAAAGGGAGGCCAGAGCTGCCTGCACTGTACAGCAACTCTCTACTCTCGCTTGCAAAAATTTAGGTGGGCATCTACCCTCTGTTTCCAGCCAGGGGAAATCAGGACAGAATTATGCTTTACAGAACTCCTGTGTTTGGTGATGTGGCTCCACTGTAGCTGTATTAAGGATAATATACAGTATTTATATTGCTTGGCTGTATATGCACAAACTGGTTCATTGACTTCCAAAGAAAGCACTAAGGTCCATTTCTTTTATTTCTGATTTGATTCTGTGTACCCACTGATTTCCAAAGAACAGAGTCTTAATATTAAAAGGAAAGATTTCCCAAAGACTGGCCGAGAGCATGGAGCCTGGTATGTTCAATACATTTTCCAATAAATGAGTTA
Organism: Microtus ochrogaster; assembly: GCF_000317375.1. NCBI lineage: Eukaryota > Metazoa > Chordata > Mammalia > Rodentia > Cricetidae > Microtus > Microtus ochrogaster. The sequence goes on from NC_022036.1 coordinate 4,707,010, forward strand.
TTTTCTTGTTAAATATCTTAAGTAAAAGAAGAATACCTAGAGATTATACTGCCAGTAAAAATCTGAGGGAATTTAATTGGATTTTCCCAAGAACCAATCAGCCACCATGATGGACATATGACGATGTAGCGCAAACTCAGATGAGGAAGGGGAACTCCCAACAGTGAAAGGATTGAGAGTTTTCTCATCATTTCCTGCGTGGTGTCGGTGTGTCTGCTCCCACGGCTCACCAGAAGTTCTCGGCACACCACCGTTTCATCACCTTCTTAAACAGCTAAATAAATGCTCAACACTTCCCAGACTAGTTACATGTAATAACGACGTGAGAAACATCCACAATGATAATTTAATTACGAAGGCTGAAATTTAATTATCCAAGTACTGACCTTGTTCCTTTCATAATGCTTAACACAATTAAATTAATTTTGTAATTTTTAAATTAATCTCTGTGTCCCTGGTTAAATTACAAGAACCAAGAGAGCAGGACTTGTAAGTCTGTCTTTTTTTTCTCTCTCACAGACAGGAACAGCAACAAAGAAAGCCCACACCATTTCCAGGACACAGCAGATTCCCATCTCGAAGAGAGTCTGTCCTTGGGGATGACGAGTGCAGTGAGGAGGATGTAAGAGGATTCTCTTCTACACCATCATTTAGACTGGAACTTAATGGGAATAGGAAGTACAACTGAACGGATGCTTACAAAATGGCATTCAGGAGTGCGGAAGCAGCCCTCCATACCCAGTAGTGCCTGTAAGACTTGTGCCCCTACTGTCTGACATTGAAGAAGCTACCTTTCTTTGCTTTTTCCCATTTTCATTAAGACCTTTGGCACTTTCACATCTTCCTTCCTGAGGTTTTCTTTTACTTTCATGTTTTAATGCTGTATTGCTCTCTCCTCTTTTCCACCATCCATTTTGTTCCCTTTCCTTCTACCCTGACAGAATGCCGCCACCACATTGTTTCAATTTGTAGAGTCCTGGATGTAGAAGTGGGATTGTCTCCTCAGAGCCAAATACACTTGGGTCGGCAGCCATGTCTTTCTTCCTCCTCTGTCTCGACTACATTCTTCCCTACTCGCCCAAATTAAAGAACCAGCCTATGTCCCAGGTCCAGCTCCAATCACCAATCACAACCTAGGACTCAGTACATGACCTATAGTGTCGCCTGTACTTGCCCTCCCTGACCTGCCCTTCCCCTATTCCTGGCCAGCTGACCTAGCTGCTCCATGAGAGAAAACGTGACCTGGGTGAGTGAGTTTATCCTGATGGGTCTCACCAGTGACAAGCACATCCAAGCTGGACTCTTTGTCCTCTTTGGGGCCACATACCTGCTGACTCTGCTGGGCAATGGACTCATCGTCCTCCTGATTGCACTGGACCCACGACTCCACCTGCCCATGTATTTCTTCCTCTGCCACCTGTCAGTGGTGGACATCTGCTACACCTCCAGTGGGGTCCCCCAGATGCTGGCACACTTCCTCATGGAGAGGAAGACCATCTCTTTTGCCCTATGTGGGATCCAGCTTTTCTTTGCTCTGGCCCTAGGAGGGACTGAGTTCTTGCTTCTGGCTGCCATGGCCTATGACCGCTATGTGGCTGTCTGTGATCCACTACGGTACACCGTGGTCATGAGTCCAAGGCTCTGCATGGTTCTGGCAGGTGTCTCTTGGCTTGTGGGTGTGGTTAATTCTGCTGTGGAGACAACGGTCACCATGCGCCTTCCCACCTGTGGGCACAATGTGCTCAACCATGTGGCCTGTGAGACACTGGCCCTTGTCAGGCTGGCCTGTGTGGACATCACCCTCAACCAGGTGGTGATACTGGCCTCTAGTGTGGTGGTGCTGCTGGTGCCCTGCTGCCTGGTCTCTCTGTCCTATGCCCACATTGTGGCTGCCATCTTGAAGATTCGCTCTACCCAAGGACGCCGCAAAGCCTTCGAGACCTGTGCCTCCCACCTGACTGTGGTCTCCATGTCTTACGGGATGGCCCTCTTCACCTATATGCAGCCCCGCTCAACAGCCTCTGCTGAGCAGGACAAGGTGGTGGTGCTCTTCTATGCTGTGGTGACCCCCATGCTGAACCCTCTCATCTACAGTCTGAGGAACAAGGATGTGAAGGCTGCTCTGAGACGAGTTCTGATGAAGAACTTTGAGCCAAAGAATTAGGAAGCAATTCTATAAAGAGGCCATTTTTCTTCGTAGCAGGAGTGGAAGTATATGGCTCCTTATGGTGTGCAGATAAGTGGGCTGGGGTATATAGCTCCTTGTGGTGTATATATAAGTGTGCTTGGGTATATAACTTCTCATCGTGTGCATGTGTTTGTGCACACAGGACTGTGATGTGAGATACATACACTTGTTTGAGTTAAAACAGAACTAAGATTTTCTTTTGGTTTCTTCCTTATGTCAAAGAAAGTGAATTGTACATAATTAAAATGATCCAACCCACAAAAAAACTGGATGAAATATATTTATTTTCTTAAATGAAAGAAAAGAGAAATGACACAGCAGATATAGTGATTAGAAAGGATTACTCTCATCAAACATGCACACAATTTATGCCAAGATCCCTTTCAGGGCTAGAATCTCCAAATATATAGAAATCAGACAGAAAGGAAGAAGACATAAATAGTAAATTGCACAATTTTCTGGGCCTATTGATCCAATTGGCCTTAGGACAGAAGAATAAATGTCATGATTCCCACTTGGTGCAGCCCATCTTACGAGGGTGTGGAGCTCATACAGATCAGAAGCCCAAGTTATAATCATGATCTCCACAGCCCTAGTGAGCAAGCTTTGGTCACGTGCAAGTCCCACGGGCTTCCCTTGTCCTCTTTCCAATTCCAGCTTGAGAGAAGGCAGGTGGCAGGCCAGCAGGACACCAAATCCGGGCCTCAAACTCATGTTCTCTATACAATAAACACATTCAACTCATGAAAATTCAGGAATGTATTCAAAAGTTGTGCTTGTGTATGAGGACACACCATGCACGACCAGAGGTGAGCCACAGTATGACTCAAGGAAAGAATCTTTTTCTCGTTAGAAATAATCTGACTCACCCCTCTAACTCATGCTCAGGGTTTGGGAGCATCTTCTAAACATCCTGGAGAATAGAGCGTAGTGGTGGTGACTGGATGCTGTCAAATGTTTAAAACAATTCTTTTGATGTATATTAAGTCGGGAGAGACAGCTCAGTAGTGAAGGGCACTTGCTCTTACCAAGGAGCTGGGTTCCATTACCAGCACACATGCCAGCTCACTACCATCTGCAACTCTAGTCCCTTGGGATCTGACATCATCTTCTGATCTCTGCTGACATTGCACACATGTGGTGCACAGACACCTATGCAGGCAAAACACCCCCATGTATTTTATTTCTTTTAAAAGGAGAAAGGCAATTTTTTATTCTGAATACTAGAGATCTCAAGTTTGTCATATCAACAAAACAAACAAACCACAAAATAAGCAAGGCAAGTTTTATTACACACACTAGAAATAGCTCGCTGACTCTGGACTGACAGTGGGGAACCTGCATAGGCCCAAACTAGGCCCTCTGAATGTTGATGACAGTTGTGTGGCTGAGGCAGTCTGTAGGACCATGGGCAGTGGGACCAGGATTTATCCCTAGTGCTTGAACTGGTTTTTTGGAATCCATTCTCTTTAGACAGATATCTTGCTCAGCCTAGATACAGTGGGGAGGACCTTGATCCTGTCTCAAAGTGATGTGTCACTTTGCTGACTTCCCGTGGGAAGCCTTACCCTCTCTGAGGAATGGATGTGGGATGCGATGGGGGAAAAGTGGGGAGAGCGGGAGGAGGGAAAGGAGAGAGAACTGGGATTGGTATGCAAAATGAGAAAAGACTGTTTTTTAAAAAATGAACAAGAGCAAAAAAAAAAGAAACATTCTTTAGATTGAAGAGAAGAGAAACATGAATTTCTAGTAAAATTTTAAATAAAGATTAAATTCACAAAACACAGTTCTTGTATTTTTCCATTTAATTCCTTGGAGTTTGGTATAATCACAAAATCTTGCATCATCCAATCTGTCTAACTTCAGAATGTTTTCATCAATTCCCAAACAAACACCCTCTTCCCCTGAAGCAGTCACTCACTTCCCCAGCTCCCAAAAGCTTTCTACCTATGGATTTGCCAGTTCTGAAGATGTTATATAAGTAGACCTATAAAATACCTGGTATTTCTCACTTAACATGGTGGTTTTTTAACTTGGTACTTGTAATTTGTGGCCAGGCTTCACTCCTTTATGTGGCTGAGCCATACTCTGCTGTGCATATATACGACCACATTTGGGTTTCCAGTTGCCTTATGATATTATAGACATCTGTATTTTCATCTTTGATCAGTGTGCCCAGTGCTGCTATGAATCATCATACATATTACTGTTGAAATTCGGTTTTTTCAGTTTTTTTAGAGAGATACCCAGAAGTGTTATTTCTGTTTGACTCTGAGAAACAGCAAAACTGTCAATTTCTAAAAATGAGCTCTTGTTTATTCCAAATTATCCCTCAACACATTCAATTCTTTTCTGATGGTAGCCATCCTTAGGGTTCATGCACAGTTGTAAACCGTGGTATGAGTGCTAGGAACCAGACACAGGTCCTCTGCAATAGCAACAAATACTCTGAACCTCCAGCCATCTCTCTAGACTCAAGGCACTCATTTTTAAGTCATAAATAAATACACTTATTTATAACCTTTACTTCTCCTATCGCATAATTGTTTTACTTTGTGTACCTTGATGACTAATGAAGCTAAACATCTATTTGTGTTCTTATTATCCAGTTGTTTAATCTACTTCAGAATTTCATAACTTTTGGTTCTAGATTCTTCTACCATTCTTTCTCTCTCAGTATTGCAGATAAGCTTCCATTTACTATGCCCACTACACTCCTGTCTCCAAAACAAAGCCTCCTTGTTTATGCATTTTTTAAAGTCTGAAATTTTTAGTATTTGTATTAGTTCTTTGAGAATTTTGACTACAGTTAATTATATACTGTATATCATGAAATTATTAAAATAATTTAAAACCTTGCTACCAAACATGTTGATGAAGTAATAGGTATGTTAATTAACATGATTGAATATTTCTATAACATATACACAGATCAAAGCACTGAATTTTAAACATCTTCAGTTTTATTTTCTTTTTGCTTTGCCCAAGTATATCTATGTATAGTAGGCATATATCTGGTTCTCAGCCTTCCTAATTCTGTGATCCTTTAATAGAGTTCTGCTGTGGGATCTCCTTCTTCTTCTTCAGCCAATAGCCTTTAAGATAGCAGCCCATTTGGGCATGGTCTTTTATACTATTAATGCAGCTGTAAAGCCTGCACTTGCTCTCTTGCTTCCAACTCTCACTTCTGACTGCTAGACTCTGTTCTTGTTCCCCATTCGTGCAAAGGATTTTGATCTAGGACAGTGATCTGTAAGTCTCCCCTAAACAAACAACTCTTTAATATATGTAATTCTGAACTAGTGTGGGATTATTTTGTATCTTCTGCATCATCTGGCACCCAACTTTGGGCGCCATTTGTTCACTGAGATTTCCTGTCCTTCACGGTTTCCTGTGGTTTGATGAACCAAGATCCCCCTGAAAGGTCACTGTAAACACCCTCAAAAATACTTCACCCAAGAAAAAGCAGAAAGAAGTTTGAAGAGAACTATACCAAAATTCCCAAATATTGTTTATAAATATTTGTTTACATTTAAAAGGGGCTATGATATAGACATGAATACTTTGCCTTGGTATGTTTATTGATACAAATTTAAGGTCAATTTTGTTATATGTATATTTCTTCTCTTGATTGAAGCATTGTGTTTGTGCAACTCATTTAAAAATGTAATGTATAATTAAGAAATATATGTTAATAGACAATCATCTATAATTGTCAAACTTGTAGTCATGTTAGTTAGGTTTCTAGATATACAGAGATATATTTCAGATAGATATGTATTCTTCAACCACTTCAAAGACTACAGAATATGGCATTTAAAATGTTTTAAGAGGTTAGGACTTTTCATGACATGAGATACATCTGCTCCTAGCAACACCAACTACTTCAAAAGAAATATGGGCATGAAAGAGGCTCCTTATGGAGTTTGCTAGCCATTTCAGAAAAAAATTGCTCTTACCTGAACTGCTTGATGTTATCCTGTATGAACTGGACTTGCAGAACCCACAAAAAAATGATTGCTGAAGCTGCTTAGAGAAGGTGAGACAGTCCTTCAGGGTTCTTGTGGCATGAAAGAGTCTGCCAAACATTCTGCAGGGCACAGAAGAAAGTGACTGGCAAACTGCCAATATAGGCAGAACTATCTTTGAAATTTCCTGCTTCATGGAAAAGTCTTCCAGATGCTATGGGCCTGTAGGCTAAAGATGAATGCTCCAATGTTACA
>NC_022036.1:4714470-4723419 GCF_000317375.1 Microtus ochrogaster
ACAAGTATCATAAAGAATAGTGGGTTGAAAACTCACAATTTGGGTGGTGATGATACACACTCCTTTAATTCCAGCACTTAGGAAGCAGTGGGAGGTGGATCTCTGTGAGTTTGAGACCAGCCTGGTTTGCAAAGTAAGTTCAAGGAAAGTCGGGGATGTTAACAGAGAAACTCGGTCTCCAAAACTGGAAAGAAAGAAAGAAAGAAAGAAAGAAAGAAAGAAAGAAAGAAAGAAAGAAAGAAAGAAAGAAAGAGGGAGGGAGGGAAAAACTTAAGATTTCCAACTTATTAAAAATGGGAACATAATTTATTTTAGTTTTATTTTCCAAAATAAGTGTCATATTTAACTATAGAATCTATAGTTAAATCTAACTAAATCTAGAATCTATACAATTCTAATTTAACATTAGAAATCACATGTACTTTGGTCTTCTGCCTCATGTATGAAGATAAAGAGTAAAGTGATCCACAATTATCCAGATACCATAAATATGCACAAATCACATAACTGTGTTTCTTTGAGAAGGAAAAATGGGAGGATTGTTATTAGTATTGAGACTTCCTATCAGGAGGCAGCATTCAGACTATGGCATTAGGAAAGGAACTAAAATGAACCTGGAAGGCTGGCTCAGATAACAGACTAGATGCTGGAGTTTGAGAATAGTCAAGAGAGGAACAGAGTTTCAGGAAGGAATAAGCAACATAGAGAAAGGGTCTGGAAATGAGGACTCAAGTCTTTGACTAAACATTGATTTGATTTATTGAAGAGTGAACATCCACAAGACTGGGGAAAAGAGACTTGTGATGAAAGAAAAACTGCAGACATATAAAACGTACAGCCTCCTTACCCCACATAGAGAAAAAGTTCATGTTAGCACTCTTCAGCCAGAGTGAGGAAACATTATTGATAATAAAGAACACACCACAAGAATGGGGGAAAGCTAACACATAAAAGTTGAGAGAGTTATTTCTAAAATGGCAACTATCTTTCATTAGTTAAAAACCATAAAAAGGCTGAACTAGTTTGTGAGTAACTGACTGCCAGAAGAAAAAATGTTGTAAAAGAGTACATCAAAAACAACTATAAAATTCCTTTAAATCCTTAATATTTAACATTCAATGAAATTTTACCAGAGTTTGGACTTTAAATAAAAGGAAAATATGATCTAAGCTGGAATAATTCAATCAACCAACACTGATGTAGAAACAAAAAAACTCAATGGAACTTTAGAATAAAAGATGAAATATCCAAAGCTAAAATTTCACTAGACTAAGTAAATTGCATATAAGCACTGCTCAGTAGAACAGTAAACTTGACCTTTTTGAATGTGTAAGGTAAGTAACAAAAGCTCAGGATGACAGAAAAGCAAACAAAATGACAAGAAAATATCCAACACCAGGTCAACAGTTGACTCTTAATAAATGAACAAGACAACATTAAGTCTGTCAGGACACAGACAAGGAAGGTGGAAACAACACTGTCCGACAATGTCTCTGAGTGACACTTGAAGAAAATCCATCCAGCACAAGCAGGACAAAGATCATTGATAAGGACTAACAACAGGTCAGTCCATAATACAAATCTCACAAACCCTTAAAGGGTTAAAATAATGCAGAGTGTGTATTATTAATACAAAAGAATTTTATTAGATATCAATGCCAGAAAGATATTTGGAAATCCCCACAAAAAAAAAATGGATAATAAACAGCACTTGTCTAACTGACCAAAAAAGAAATGAAAAACAAAATTTGAAAATAGTTTGAAAATCATCATATAACATATCAAAATGTTTGGTTTTTTTCAACAGCAGCACTACTAAATATATTAAACAGATTTTGATAGATTATACATAGGATGAGGAATGAACTTCAAGACTTATTTTATATTCAGGAACAGACTGAAATATAAAAGCTAAAGCCTACTGGGGATTAAAATGTTTAAGACAGGATATAAAGTCACAGCCTGTGCTTCAGAGTTCCTCTGAGGTAGTGGGGGATAGTAGGGTTTGAAGGTGAAGTGGGGCCAGAGCAATAAGACAACAAAAGGATATTAAGGAGATACAAATTGGAAAGGAAGAAGTCAAACTCTCACTATTTGCAGATGATATGATAGTGTATATAAGTGACCCCAAAAAACTCTACCAGGGAACTCCTACAACTGATAAATACCTCCAGTAATGTGGCAGGATACAAGATCAACTCAAAAAAAAATCAGTAGCCCCACTATATACAATTGATAAAGAAACTAAGAAAGAAATCAGAGAAACATCACCTTTCACAATAGCCACAAATAACATAAACTATCTTGGGGCAACACTAACCAAAGAAGTGAAAGATCTATTTGATAAGAACTTTATGTGTTTGAAGAAGGAAATTGAAGAAGATACCAGAAAACAGAAAGATCTCCCATGCTCTTCGATAGGTAGGATCAACATAATAAAAATGGCAATCCTACCAAAAGCAATCTATAGATTCAATGCAATCCCCATCAAAATTTCAACACAATTCTTCACAGACCTTGAAAGAACAGTACTCAACTTCATATGGAAAAACAAAAAACCTAGGCTAGCCAAAACAATCCTTCTGGAGGCATCACCATCCCTGACATCAAGTTCTATTATAGAGCTACAGTAATGAAAACAGCTTGGCACTGGCACAAAAACAGACAGGTTGACCAATGGAACTGAATTGAAGATCCGAATTTTAAGCCACACACTTATGAAAACCTGATTTTTGACAAAGAAGCTAAAATTATACAATGAAAAAAAGAAAACATCTTCAACAAATGGTGCTGGCATAACTGGATGTCAAATGCAAATAGATCCACATCTATCCCTGTGTAAAAAATTCAAGTCTAAATGAATTAAATAAGTCAATATAAATCTGACCACACTGAAGCTGATAGAAGAGAAAGTGGGAAGTAACCTTCAATAAATGGACACAGGAGACCAGTTCCTACATATAGCACAGACACTGAGAGAAACAATAAATGAACTTCTTGAAACTGAGAAGCTTAGGTAAAGCAAAAGACACAAAGAAAGTAATGAATATGGGGGAAATAAGGAATTGAAGATTAAATGAGACTAAGGATGTTTAGGAAAGCCATAAAGAAATCTGCTACTTATAAAATAAAAATTAATAATATGTGGATGGTGGAACTCTGTATAAGCTGATAAATTTATGGGTTGCTAAATGACCATCCCTGTGCCAGAACTGAGCTACAGTGGTTGATCAAAGAGGTCTTGAAGGCCGCTAAAACAATATTGGCTATTGTCGCTGCTCTTGGTTGCACACTAGAACAAGACAGCAAGACCCTACTTTTTATTTTTCTATTTTTTGAAACAGGGTTTCTCTGTAGCTTTGGAGCTTGTCCTGGAACTAGCTGTTGTAGTTCCGGCTGGCCTCGAACTCACAAATATCAGCCTGCCTCTGCCTTCCACGTGCTAGGATTAAAGGAATGCACCACCACCACCCAGTCTGACAGTACACTCTTTGTAAGACATAGAGAAATTCAAGCTGAAACTTAGCTGAAAGCTTCCTCCCTTGTGACTAGCTTTTGTGGTACCAGAAGGTACTCTACAGGCTACCGGGGAGGAAAGTTGTCCACAGCCCTACTCTGCCTTTGACTCAGCAAGCTATACTACCGACCTGCTATGCAAGATAAGCCTACCAGTACAATGACAGCAAAACAGTTATGGGGTCCTAATACTTTTTGGTTAGATCTGAAATCCAATCCATAGGAGAGAATACATACCTGGTATTCTTAACCTGATCAAAGCCTTGGGCTGGGAAGGTTATAGGCCTGGAGGGTGACCTCAGGTTTGCTAAATGATTGCTAAATGAACAGGCTGTGCCTATCAAATTACCTTCTAAATATTTGTCCATAGATTAGTATTGCTGTCAGTTTTAGTCAAAGGAGCTTTGCCCACTTCACCCTCCAGGGGACATCAGTTACTGCAGAGACTCATAACACTAAAAATAACTGACTGCTCATCCCTAAAAGGAACATCTATAGCATTTCTTCCAAAGCTCAGGGAGCCCGGAAGAAGCTGTGTGGATAGGGCAGGGGGTGTGGGCAAAGCTCCACTGGATGTATTAACCAGAGGAAGGAATGGAGTATTGTGGAACACTGTCTTCCAGACATGGCGTTACTGTGCTCATGAGCTCACGGTGACTATGATTGCCTGCACAAGACCTACACAAGAGTGAACTCATAAAAGGCAGAGATGTCCATGAGTCCACTCCCATCCCTGGGGATTGATAGGCAATTGAGGGTTGCTAGGAAGAAGAGGTTCGTGAGGCCCTAACCCTGCCTAAGAGTCTATAGGTAGGTAATTGTTCATGGGGAAACAGGAGGCATTAAAAAAATGTATCCAATGGTAAGATGACCATGCAGCATTGCATTGAATTGTGCACTAAACCATACACAACTAAACTCATTGGAGAACAAAAGTAAAGGCATAAAAGTGGAAGGAAGGAAGGAAGGAAGGAAGGAAGGAAGGAAGGAAGGAAGGAAGGAAGGAAGGAAGGGTGTGAAGAAAAAAGTGAGCAGGAGCAGGACAGAGGCAAGAGAGAGTAATAGGGTGAGTATGTTCAATACACATTATGTGCAGGTATGAAAATGCCATAAACACGTCTATGTACAGTTAGCATTTGTTAATAAATAATAATAGCTAAAATATTCTAGAAAGATCTATCATCTTAAAATGGCAAATTCCTTAGGAAATAAAATCACAACATACAAGAAAAAAATCTTATATAATCCCATAAAACTTTATATAAGAGCTATTACTACTGTTACCAACATATCATTAAGATAGATTATCTTTAGACAAGGGCATAATGGGACAAATAATAAGGAATGATGGAGATATTGTTTTTCCTTAATTTCTTATGTACTGTTTGAATTTTTTAAATAAGAAAGTATTACTTTCTCAAAAAATTAAATACACATGCTTCAGAAGTCATTAGCCTTGGGATTAGATGGATGTCTTTTGCTTGCTTCTCTTACAGAGTACCCAGTTTCTGTTCTCAGAACCCATATGATGTCTAACAATATTCTCTAACTCTAGTTCCAAAGGACCCGATTCCCTCATCTGGTCTCTGCAAGCGCCAGGTACACACATAGTGCGTCTACAGACATACAGGCAGACATTCATACACATGAAATAAAAATAATAAAAATTAAAGAAAACTTGTTAGCATTTCTTTCTGAATGAGATTGTAACCCAGAAAGCTCTCTGGATGCACTCCTGGGGATGTGAAGATGGAGCCCAGTACATGCCAAGGCGTTTTGAAGATCATCCTCTTCCCCCATAGCATAGTTCTTTTGCTTCTCTGACTGCACAATGAAGGAACGGATTGAAGACTCAGCTTTTCCATATGGTGTTCACTCAGCCTGTCAGTTCATTAATTCTGTTGTGAAAGCTGCCAGAGTCAGTCAGTCGTGACAGACCCTGATAACAGAGTTTCAACATCATCAACGCAAGAGGCCTCATGTATATTTACTTGATGAAAGATCCCATAACAATATATGCAGCCAAAAGTACAATCTTGCCATTAAAGCCACTTATCTAAGGGCACCCTGTCCAAAAACAGCCAGTCCTAGCTACAGCCTTACAAGTCATCTCAACAATCATCAGTCATTGGTGTGAAACTGTTTCCTAGCAACAAGCACTGTACACATCAGCACAATGAGTCCCTATAAGCAAGGAATATTTGTTTAAAAATTAGATTCATGTTTTGTTGTTGAAAACTCGCCCTTGCCTCAACTTCCCTGGATGTGCCCATGATCCACCATCACATCCATATCCCAGATCACAATGTTCTGTCACTCATTTCCATGTAAAAACATTTAAGAGCCTCACTGTGTATTCCTATTTTAGTTCAATCTCATATAGCAGTCTCTGTTTAGAAAGCAGAGGGGCAGCAAACAAAAGGGGAGGTGTACTAGGGTTTTAAAATAGGTCATTACAAGTCAGAAGACAGGCATAAAACAGAAGCATTTGGTAAAGATGCTCCTCTACAATTTTACCTACAGCTGCAAAGAAGGTTGGGTGTCCAGGTGTGTGGGCTCTGTACCATCGCTCTAACTATGGAATGGATGGTTCCTTTTTACAGATAAAACTGAAAGCAGCCATATGATTGGCAAATTCAACCACAATCCAGGGTCCATTCTAAAGGACATTTTAGCCATTTTCCTGTATAACTTTATGGCAATTCAATGACTCAACCAGCCTCAATGGAGGAGCATCCCAACCACTAAGTTTTTCCAGACATCCTCCCCACCCCAAGCCATACCCTCTGCTGACTCCCATGAGACACTAAGACCCACCAGTCCTGCCCCATGAGTGACAGCAGAGCTGATGATGTAGGAAGAGACTGTAATAAAAATCATTAACTTTAAGATTATGAGGGATGGCTCACAGAAGCCAATGGAACAGAAAGAAGAACTATTTAACCAAAGTCTTTCTACCAGGGTGGAGATGGGGTTAGAGGAGGCTGGAGGGAGTAGAACAGCAGCTGGAGCCTACCCTCCACCTGCTCACGTCCTCCCGACAGTTGCTCCGTGGCCGAAAGCAGTTCCCCATTTGAGGGACCCAGACCCACCTGCATCCAGTCTAGAAGGTAACCCTGAACCCATCACTTCCAAGCTCTGACTCTCCCTGGCATTATGGTTTGAGACAGTGAGGCCGTATGCATGACCTTCATTCTTCTCCGGGAGCCTGGTTGTTATTGACTTTACACGAGAATGTCAGTGGGTATCCTTGGCTCTCAGTAGGGATGTTTGTGGACCAAAGCTTGGTGCTGACTGCACTGACAAAAAAATGAAAGCTTTGACCCAGGCCACGGGCCCCAGGTGCCAGGCTCAGAAAGTCGGCAGCTGGTGCTATGCAAAACCAGCTTCTCATCTCCGCCCTCAAATGGGGAACTGCTTTCGCCACGGAGCAACTGTCGGGAGGACGTGAGCAGGTGGAGGGTAGACTCCAGCTACTGTTCCACTCCCTTCAGCCTCCTCTAACCCCATCTCCACCCTGGTAGAAAGACGTGGGTTAAATAGTTCTTCTTTCTGTTCCATTGGCTTCTGTGAGCCGCCCCTCATAACCTTAAAGCTAATGGTTTTTATTCCAGAATATTCTGAAGTTTATGGAGGACACTTTCCTACTTCATCTCATTCGCTACTCACCCGTGCTCACCTGGTCAAGTCTGTTCTAGAACAGTGCATGTGGCACAGCCCTGTAGCAGCCATGGCTCTGCGGAAGGTAAGATGCCATATCAGTTTCTCGTGACTCACCACAAATCCCTGAAACTCAGACAACTTGAATGAAGACTGATGACATTAGTTCCAAAGATCTCCAGTTATATTCCCTTATCAAAAAAAAATCATATCTTAAAATAAATCAAAGCTTGCAAGCATGGCGATCTTCACAGTTAGCCCCAGCATTTCCGATGGAAAGGTGAAAAGATCACTGTGATTTTGAGGACAGCTCAGTCCTACAAAGTGAGTTCCAGGCCAGCCAGGGCTACATGGGAAGCCTCTGCCTAACCTCTACCCAAAGAGAAAGGGGAGGCAGGAAAGAGAGAACAGTTAAAGTGGAGGCTCTTAACTCAGCTCCACAGCCTAACTTTTGAAAACATGAAATCCACTAATATACTCATTGTGGGCCTTGCCAGCAGAGATCCGTATTGAACTGCTTTGGAGGGTGAGCTAGGCTTCCCAAGTTTTCAGAGCTTCTGGGTGACTACAACACACAGCCAGCATTAACAGCACTGTGCTGTTAGGTTTACAGGAATCCAGATGGGCTGTCTAGCAGGCAGCCTTCTCTGTGTCCCTCTCTCCCCTTTTTCTCCTAACAGCCGTTTGTACTCCCCCAGCACACTGCAAAACGATGTGAGATGAATATTGAAATGAGCACTGGGGATCTAAGGGCTGTAGCTCAGTGCCAGAGCAATTGTCCTAGCATACAGGAGGCTCTAGGGTCGATCTCCAGTGCTAACAGAAGTGGCAAGTGGGAAACCCTTGAAATGGGAGCCAAAAGGACTTACTACAAATGAGGGGGAAGATCACTTATACCAAAGAGAGAGACTTCTTTATTCTTGACTAAAAACCAAACACAACAATGGGATGTTTGGAGGGCGAACATGCCTTTGCTCTGACAGAGAGTTTACCCACAATAAAAACCAAAGGATTTGAGTGACACTCCCTTGCTGACTTCATCTGTGGGCACTGTCAGCTTCCAAATGTTGTCATTGCAAGTGACGTGCGTGCTCATCTTTTATTAATCACTTTGACAGGCAAGCGAGTGCCAACATTTCACCAAGGAAACAGTATAATCCCAAAACATAAAATATAATTGTGTTTGATACACTGTCCTATAGGAGGCCCTGATCTTATCAGCAGAAGATTAAGTCTGATTAATCACTGGAAACCAAATGGTCGATTTTCTATTGTCACTGACCTAGCCTGAACTGTGGAGGAGCAAGAAGGACCTCAGCCTCTCCCTCAGCCTCTGCCTTAGCCTCTGCCTCTGCCTCTGCCTCAGCCTCTACCTCAGCCTCTGCCTCTGCCTCTGCCTCTGCCTCAGCCTCTGCCTCTGCCTCTGCCTCTGCCTCTGCCTCTGCCTCTGCCTCAGCCTCTGCCTCTGCCTCTGCCTCTGCCTCTGCCTCTGCCTCTGCCAAGTAGTTGGGGCAAGGAGGAGTCCAAGAACCCAGACTCTGTGCTCTGTGATGAGAGAACAACTCCCAGCACAAGCCTGAGAGGAACAGCACACTTGCTGTGTAATGAGAGGAACAGCACACTTGCTGTGTAATGAGAGGAACAGCACACTTGCTGTGTAATGAGAGGAACAGCACATTTGCTGTGTAAGCCTGGTCACCTGGTCCCCAGAACCAACACAACAGTGAAAGAAGAGACTCAGCTTCAGAAAATCATCCTGACCCCACCACCACC
>NC_022036.1:4723519-4746686 GCF_000317375.1 Microtus ochrogaster
TTGCTGTGTAAGCCTGGTCACCTGGTCCCCAGAACCAACACAACAGTGAAAGAAGAGACTCAGCTTCAGAAAATCATCCTGACCCCACCACCACCACGCCACAGTTCTTGGAAACACAAACACATTCACAAAAGAAATTAGAAAAAAAAAAAATACCCTTAAAGACACACTAAATGTGTTTAGCCATGGACTCAATGAAATTTTCCTATGAAACACACATTAGAAATGTTTACGCTTAAAACTGCAGAGCTCTGCGAGTTCAAGAGCTCAGAATCTAGTGAAGATCCTACTCTCATACTCAGAGTCCATGCCAAGGTCCTTTGTTCAGCTCCAGACCATGAACTCCTGCTTTGACTCAGTTTCCCCTAATTCCCAAGCAGACTGACGCACTTACTCCATAAGGGGCAGATGATACGATCTGGGTGAGTGAATTCATTCTAATACATTACTCCAGAAACAAGCACATCCAAACTAGATTACTCTTTGTCCTCTTTAGAGTCACCAACCTGCTAGCTGTGCTCACCCTCCTTCTGTACCCTCAACTCTTATCTTCTCATGTCTTTCCTCTGCCACCTGTTAGTAGTGGCCATCCACTACACCTCCAGAGAAATTCCCCAGATGAGGCCACTCTTCCTCGTGGATAATAAGACCTTTTTATTCCTACGGAAAACCTAGAACTTCTTACTCACTCTTGGTGAGACCAAGTTCCTGCTACATATCCATCCGTCACAGACACACACACACTACCTGCCACATTACTCAGTAATGATGACTCCAACATTTCCTGTGACCTGATGGTTTGGGTATCTTTTGTCTTGTGGGTCTGGCTAATTCGACACAATGTGTTGAACACTATGGTCAAAGCACAGCGCTCGCTCTCTCTCTCTCTCTCTCTCTCTCTCTCTCTCTCTCTCTCTCTCTCTCTCTCTCACACACACACACACACACACACACAGTTGTCATGCAGGGCAACAGAATAATGATGCTGCCAGTCAATTGCTGGAGTAAGAACTGGTATAGAGAATTCACAAGTAGAAAGGAAGGGCCTGACCCTGGAACAGAACAGTTTATACTAAGGCCAAAAAAAAAAAAAAAAGCATAACTCCACAAAAAAAAGTGTGTGTATGTGTGGGTGGGGGTGTTGGAGAGTATACTCTGATTTTGAAGGTCTGAATAATAATGGCATGTGCTTTGGAATCTTTTTTTAATAGTTCTGCTCTTTCCCTAATAAGATTCAAAAGAAGTTTATGCTTTCCAGAAATTCAATGCACATATTTGCTGACTCAGTGAACATCAGGATAATTTCCCTCATCTTTTTTGTCATTGCCCTGAATACCAAGTTCTCCATCCGCAATCAATCAATCAACCAAATTCTACATTTAACAAATACTTTTTTTTGGTCTAACCCTGGCTCCTGTCATCACCACTATTGTTACAACCTCCCTCCTGTGTGTTGCAAGAATCTCAGGAGCTGGGCTACCACACAGTCGTAGAAACGAATACCACATCAAACTCCACTGAATGCAACATCCAGTGTCAGGTGCTGCAAGAAACACGTCCTCCCACAGCCTGGAGAGTAATGAGGAGAGATAAGAGATTAATGTCAAAATAAATAAATGAAACTGACTGCCAACATAATCCTGCGATACCAGAAGTACAGTTTTACAGTATCAGTTAATGGTCAAACAAGACACAGATAGAAAAGCTCAGAAGCTAATGCAGTTCCATTAGAGAGATAAGAAATCCCTGGGGTTTGAAATGGAATTGGCGGAGAGAAACAGGTGAGTCTTGGGAAATGGTCAACTTCAGTAGGTGAGTGAGTGCAGGGAGATGGTTGCTCCTATGGCATGGCCCAGGTGAGGAGACAGAAAGTAGGAAGTCTCTGATGAGATGTCTGTAAACCAGTCTGCTAAAGATCTCATCCTGAGGAGTTACAGACAGGAACCAGAGCTGCAGGAGGCCTATATATGGAGATCTTGGAAAATAAAGCCAAAGAATTTTACATTATAAAAGATGATCACATTGCAGAGGGTTTGATATGAGACAAACACATCTACCACAGTAACTAAAAGTTGTCTTCCTCCATGCCTGCGGGACATAGAGGGACAGAACAAATGATGCATTGTGTCCCATCATTAGCCCGGCGAATCTTTATCCCACTCTTATGAGGAAGGAATAAATAAAACAATATTTATGATTTAACTTTCCTTAACTACGGTGGACTTTATAGACTGCATGGGGTGTAGGGAAGAGTTCAGAGACCAAAATACTGGTGAATGAAGGGTCCAAGAATAAGACTATAAAAATGTAGATTCTAAAAATAAGAATGTAAAAATAAAGAAATATAAAGTTGTAAGTCTAGGAGAATGAAAACAGACTGTCAGCAGCTTTCTCAGCAGCTTGAGATTAACTATAACAGTGGGTTATTTTGCTTTACAACCCATTGCTCTGTTTACAAGGCCAGAGCATCTCTCTGCAAACTGAGAGCTAGCCTATGGCTCTGAGCTGAGCCAACTTTTAGGAGATAGATATGTGACCTCAGGGTTATGCATTATTTCTGCTATGAGAAACTGGCAGCATCAACAGGGAGACCACAGGGCTTCAGTAAACACCACCTGAAAGTACCAGGGAAGACAATAGACTAAGTGCAAACACTAGTTTAACTAAAAAAAACTCTGTTTATGGAGATTGTAAAGTAAGACTATCTGTATCTGAGTTTTACCTTGAGATTGTAAAATTCCTTTGTTCAGACCTAATGCTTGGTGCCCGTACTATAAAAAGGTGGGTTCAAACACCAGCCTTTTGCCACAGTCTTACAAAATCCATCTCTGGCTGTGGTCTCAGCTAGATGATAAGCTTTTTGTGCCCCATGGAGATTTCTTATTTTATTTTTTTATTTTTTCCTGGATTCTGGTTTCTGGAATAAAGTTTGCTTCTGGTTTATTAGACTTCGGTGGTCTATGCCTATTTTTGTGCAACCCCCTGGACCCAACAGTGAACAAACAGTCTAAAGTTATTCAGAGTGTAAAAAATGTTGGAAGTAAATGGAATATTGATACTGAGAACTGAAGCAAAGGTACCACTATCCAAAAAGTGCCTTCCACTTTCCAGCCTCGGTTTTTCTTTTGTTTTGTTAATATCAGGAGACATCACACCATCTGGTTAGCACTCTGAAAACGGAGCAGAAAGAAACAGAATTGCTATGTTTTTTCTGTCATCTGTGAGAACCACCATATCTGACCTCATGCCACGCTTCAGAAGGGAAACTCCTGCCTAAAAAAGTCCCATCCAGGTGAGGCTGGTATGAGAAACCTGCTTTTCTGATAGTGATGCACACAGGAGTATGAATCTCACCAGCTGCTAGCCTCAACAAGAGTTCAGATCATTTTTAAGGAGAATAAGTCAATGTATGACAGCCCCGAGAACAAAACTCAGCATCCATGGTCATCAAATAAACAAGAACTCAGTCCTCTAAAGAGTAGTGAGGGGGCAAGCATCAGGGGCTCGATTTAAGAGTATTTACAGCATCTCTTAGCGACAAGAAGAAAGCAAATGGCCTTTCTTAAGAGGCCTGATCAACTCATAAACAGCAGAATGCCCCTGCTTCTCCAGGGCAACACAAACCCAAACTGCTGTCCAAAATAAAATCTCCCATTCAGCAATTTCCATTCCAAATAGCCCCCCACTGGGAATCCCACCACAGAAAGCGGGGAATCTTAGCTGGAGCTACTGACAGATTTGGGAGGGGGGGGGGGCGGAGGTTTGTCTGCTCCTGGAATTACGTTTCTAAATGTCAATCTCACTCACACTTATCACCTCATTAGGGAACTGTTCCTTGATGGCGGTCTCTCCCTGAGTCTCTGCCATATAAAGCCACTGTAGACACTGACAGGCCCTGTGCTTTCCCTTCCAGGCACTTTTCCCAATGTGTAACAATGTGATTACTAGTCAGACACGTAATTCCTGACTCCCACGAGATTGCTGATTCCCTGAGGAGGCTGCACCTGTGAGTCCCTGCATTACCCCTGACACAGGTGTTGCCTTCATATGCATAGTTAAAAGTTTTAACTGAACCAGTTATCAAATAATGCATAGATCATTCTGTAAGAGCACGCTTTTCTATTTTATAGATTGTCTTTTATAAAATCTTTATCAGTGTCTGTTGCCTTCAATCACAGCACTCTAGAGGCAGAGACAGGCAAATCTCTGAGCTCAAGGTTAGCTTTATCTATCTGGTGAATTCTAAGCAAACCAGGGCTGGGCAGAAAGACCTTGTCAAATACAAACAAACAAGAAAAAAAGGATAGCACTTCACCAAGGGTCTGTGGTATTTGCTGCTGGTGAGGTGGGGGCTGTAAACAGTGTAAACAGACCTTCAGGGACAGGCAATGGATAGTGCCATCCTGATACAGAACCTATCCAAACACCTGATTTCCCATTGGTACAATCTAATTTTAGGGGGGGAAAAAAAGAAATAGCCACATTTGGAAACTCCCAATTTTCCCCCCTTCAAAGATAAAATATCACTTAGATCCTTTATTTCACTTCCATTAACTGACATTAAAATACTGCTTGGGTGAAGTTTTCTATTAGAGCCACACCCACAAGCAGCCTTGTGGTGAATTCCAAGCATGCAACCATGTCAGACTCCCTCTCCAGAAGCTTCTTACCTACCGTAATAGTTTTCTACACCATGCAAACATACACACACACAGTGCTGCCCCGTGTGAAAGGGGACAAGTGGAAAACTGTGAGCAAAATGGGGACAAACGATCAGAGTCAGGGGAAGTCTTTGCCCATGGCCAGAAAATGTCCTCATTGTGCTCCACCTTCTCACGCTGATGCAGGTCCAGAAGATAACAACATTACTTATGAGCTATTACAATTATACTTAAACCGTCATGAGTACTCCTTATGTCATGTTGTGTTGTGTGTGTTTCAACCCTTACAACTATTAGAAGGTAGCTACTCCACTTAACATACCAAGAAACTGAGACACAAGGGGTTAATTACACTTAGATTATGCATTTCCACTGACATTGACGATCTTCCTTTTTCGTTGCTTGTTTTTGTTCGTTGGTTGGTTGGTTTTTGTTTTAGAAACGGGTTTCTCTGTGTAGCCCTGACTGTCTTGGAACTTGCTCTGTAGACCAGGCTGGCCTCAAACTCAGATACCCCTGTCTCTGCCTCCCAAGTGCTGGAATTAAAGGCACGTACCAACACTGTCTGGCTCAAAGATCTGCACTTTTAACAGTTAAAACACTCAAACACCAAGAACAAAAACCAGGCAAACAAAAATTGGGCAGTGGTAGCACACACCTTTTGACTAGCACTAAGGGGACAAGGCAGATGGATCTCTGTGAATTTGAGGTCAGCCTGGTCTATAAAGTTAGTTTCAGGACAATCAGAACTATCACATAGAGAAACCCTGTATGGAAAAAAAAACTCACAATTATATTTTTAATTTCCTATGAACCATTATTCCTCATAGTGAGTATTTTTAAGTTTTTATTAAAATCAAGCAAAAAATTTAAATTACATGTGACAAAGGAAGAACTGATTTCTACATGCAAGATAACACCAATCCTATCATAAGGAATCATAGAAATTATAAACATATAATACATCTTTTTTTTTTAACTAACAGGTTGGCCAAAAATAAAAAGTGTGAAAATAAGCTGCCTGGTGGTGAGAAAGTAAACTGTGGCAAACCCAGGGAGCGCAATTTTTAGCAAAAAGTTGAAAGGTATATGCCATTCGACAAAGCCCATTTCATAGAGTTTAGTCTATGGTTACTGTGAACACATGCAAGATGTGTGTGTGTGTGTTTGTGTGTGTGTGTGTGTGTGTGTGTGTGTTTGTGTGTGTGTGTGTGCATGCATCTTTCTTGTGGAGTACTATGTGATGCAAGCACATGCATATACAGGTGTACACGCTCATGTGTTCAGAGCATACAAAAGCCAGAGCAAGATATCATGCATCTACCCATTTCATTGCCTCACCCTTGAGATAATCTTGCTAAACCAGAAGCTCTCCTTTTGGCCCAGGCTAGCTTACCTTTTAGGCCTTCTCAGATCTATTGGTCTCCATTCGCCAGTGCCATGGTTACAGGCAAGCACAGCTATACCCAGTCTTTTTGGTAATGCTGAGAATTCAAATTTAGGCCTTCACGCTTGCAGAGCAAAGCCTCTTATCTGATGACCCAGATCCTCAGTCCCTATATTGTCATAATACCAAAAGATAAGAAATGACTTTGATGACCACTGACAGGTGACTGATGAATTCATGTTCCACCTATACCACACAAACAAAGTGAGAAGGCTCAATGTGTGCCCACATAAGCAGACCTCTGAGATATACTGTGAAGTGGGGAGCAAGGAGCTGAGCAACACATGGATTACACAACCATTTGCATAGAAAGACACAGAGACCACGTAGTGAATAAGTCATTTGGTTAGGAGGGTGGAGTTACCAGAGTGTAAGTCAATGGATTGCTTCCTTATGTCGGTATTAAGACAGAATAAAATAGTTCTAGAAGCACACACGTAAAACTGCTGAAAGTGGCCCCCAACAAGATAGGTAGAAGGGAGATTTTCCAAATACACTTGTCAATACAGTTTGAGTTCTTAATCATGTCAATGTATTACCCATAGAAATGTCTAAATTTAGCATGCAGAACCACTTACTTCCACACTACAGTCCACAGCCCGTGCTCACTTAGTCCCATGTACCCTGAAACGGGGCAAGTGTTTTCACTCGGGGGAGAATGCAACTTCTCTCTGTCAGGAATCCAGTTGTAAACTGGTTTCTGAAATTTGCATATAGACACCTTGTAGCAAAAGTTCTTCTTTCCTAAATGCCAGAATTTCCTGAATAGCAATGAATACACATGCAGGCATCAGTTTCGTCATTTCCTGAATAGCAATGAATACACACATCATTTCCTGAATAACAATGAATACACACGTCATTTCCTGAATAGCAATGAATACACACGCAGGCATCAGTTTCGTCATTGTCATTCATCAAATATCGCTGTTTCCACATGGCAGATAAGAGTGTTGGAAACCACAAGTTCTGTTATTCCAAACTTAATTATAAATGTCAATTCGAATCACATATTACAGTTCACCCAATGGGGGGGGGGGGGAGAGAACAACAAAATGGTTACAAAGGGGTAAAGCAAGAGCAATGAGCTGGCATAGACTACCAAGAGTTTTTCATTCTGTCTTACAAACACCCATGTCTAACCATATTTTTTCCCAAAATTACCTTTCAAAGCATTTGTATAATAATTGGAGCAAGTTCATTTTTAAATCATATTTGGGACATTTACTCAGTGATTTTTAAAAAATGCATTTGCATGTAAAAAAAGTGAGATTCTTGTGTCTGTTTTTCTGACTAAAAAGAACATATTTATGCAGTGCAGATGTGGGTTTGTAACATTTGCTTGAAGGAGTAAAAAGGTTTTCTAAGACAGGAAAATGAGGCAACCACATTGGTCTTTTTTGAAAGAAATAGTGATCAGGGGAAGCTGCAAAGAGGAGAAAATTCAAGGCCAGAAAGGGAAAATAGTAATGAGAAATAAAACAGTAGCAGCAAGAATTTCTCCAGTAATTGTCCCAAAACCAAAGCCAAACTTTCCAAAATTGGCAAGAGAAAATAACTTGCATAGGGTGGAAAGGGATCAGAACTCCTAGCCCAGACCACTGCGGCCACAGCCACCTGTTCCTTGGAGTTCCCATACAGACTGCTGCTCGGCCCTCAAGAACACTGTTGCTTTCCATGCACAGCTACATCCCAGTTCAGCTGAGACACAAACATCTTTTCCTTAACTCCCAAATAGCCAGCCAAGATGAGGTGATCCCGTTGATCAAGACTTTTACCTAAAGCAACAATCAGCAACAAAGGAATAAAAGACACAAAAGCAACAGAACATATTGCATTTTGCACTTTAAGTCAATACTGGCTGCTCAGGATTCAGAATCTTCATTTTCTTAGTTCCCATGGTAAGGAAGAATGCTGAGTCCCTGTGTTTTCTTCTCGGCTTTCCCAAGGAGGGAAGCCCACAGTGTGACCCTCATGTCTGCCTACACAGACATTTTCATGTTGGTGAGTTCACTTCAAGGGTGGTTAACCTCACCTGACTCTCCTCAAGGGGTCTCTGTAAAGAGACCAAGCCTTCTAAGCCACCCAGAAACCCCTGGCCAACAGGAGTAGCTGCCTGAATGTGCCTCGAAACCTAAGATTATTGGTGATGAGGATGAATGGATGTACAGACATGCACAAGTAAAGTATAATTTGCCAGGGCCAGTACCACATGTTATCTGAGGGGATTACGACTGTAGCATCCACGACCATGGACACAAACGACAGTGCATAAAGAACCAGGAAGGAGACGAGTGACTTCAGCGCTCTGCTGTGAGCCTGGGCGCTGGGATCCTGCATGCTGTGGGCATTGTGCTGCATTCTTTGGGTATGTCTCCTGAGAGACTTAATCAACATCAATATTGAGACCAGAAAGAGAGAGCAAGGAATGGACATAGTGACAAGCTTCAGAGGCATAAAATAGTCGATTTCCAGCCTTCTGTTCCACTCCTTAAAGGTTGTGTTCCCAGAAATTTTTCTTCTTAAGAATGCCTGGTATGCAGACTGGTTTCCCCAAAAGAACAGTAGAGTTACAATGAAGGACACCAGGATAGAGCCCAGAAGGAGCCGGGGCACCAATCCCGGGAGCCTCCACTTCAACCACAGGAAGGCAGGATGCGAGAAGTTAGCAATCTTGATACAGAACAGGACGCTGAGCCAGGTGCCAAACCAGAAAGTGGCTGAGTTCAAGAAGTCCCAGTGAAGACCAATGAGCTGCCGGGCAAGACCCCTGGAGTACTCAACCAGGTAGAGGAAGTAGTAGAGACTGTTCACAAGACCAACACACTGCTGGCAGAATCGGGAGGTGCCCAAACTGAAGAGGATCATGTCCAAGGGAGGCAGCCTACCACGCCGTAGCCATTCCCTGCTCAGCATCAACACAATGAATCCATTGGCCAGGATCCCCAGGAAACAAAGCAGGACAAAGATCAGCATGAAGAAAACTGTCAGTGCTGGTAGCATGTCAGCCCTTCCTCCAGTCACCACAGGTGGTGGCCCTGGTTCCCGGCCTCCTCCTTGCTACTACCCACAGTCCCTCGCACTCCCTTCTAGAGACGTGGGATGAATGGATGGGTTCTGCATCTGAGCAAGAACTTCAACGGGAAGAGTGCTCAAGCCATAGATAAAAGGTGTGCTCTTGGCTCAGATATAATGCAAATATCCCCTGGGCTTGGGTACCATGGGGCACCAGCTGCTCATGATTTGCCTTCTCCGATTTTGCCTACATGCTACCACGCTTGGAATAGCATATATGCAGAGGGTTTTTAGTCTTGGTAAGTGAGTTTCATCCTTCTTATCGCATCATTGGATCATATGTGATCACACATCTTCCTATTAGGTATAGATAGATAGATAGATAGATAGATAGATAGATAGATAGATAGATAGATAGATAGATAGATAGATGTGCACATAAATAAATGCATAGACATCCAGTATAGGGAGATATCTAGGAAAAATGTTAACACTAAAAAGGTCAGTCTTAGCTGAGTTTCCTGACATACATCTTCCCTCACTCATGAAGCTGCCCCTTCAAGGTCAACACCTCAGTTTACCTTTCTACCCAAACCTCTATTTAAATCTCCCATGACCACTATGGTATAAGTAATTTATAACCATCTAACTGCTCTCTTTCCAGGGAGAGAATACATTTCCTTGTGGTTTGCAGGACTGAGTGCATTTGTTTCCTCCTGGATATTGGTGGGAATGCATTTAGGTCCCACAAAGATTGAGATAGAAGCTGTCCCCAGTCTTTGCCAAGTGAGTTATTTATGGCCACTGACTTCATTAGACCAGCAGGGTGCAGTATGAGCAAGACACAAACAATACACTTCTAGAATTATTGACTGAAAACACACAGCTCTGTCACAGATGGCACAGCATGTTGGACTCCTTTGTTTAGAATCAAGACACAACTCTTATCAACTGGGAAAATGAGTAATCCACAGAGTTGCAAAAGTCAGGGTTGGTGTTCTGAAAGCCACCTTAGGTTTGTCTACCACAGTTTAGAAGACACAAGTGAGCCCTGTCTACTAGTACCAACCTTAGAGAGTAGAAAGACAAGCTACTTTAACATGCCTGTCATCTCAGAGAGCTACATTTTTCAATTATTTTTATATGTGCCAAAGACACAGAAGACCTACTCCTTCAGCAAATTGCAAGTGCGTCCTTTGGTATGAACAGCCACTGGCACATGTCTGTCCATTTAGCCTCCAGGACTGAACTGTTTAGCATAGCTGGAATGTGGTACCCCATGACCAACATCTCTCCATCCATCCCCTCATCCTAGATCCCTGGCAACATCACTCTACTCTTGACTTCTGCAAGTTTGGTTATTTTAGCTCCCACATGTGAAGTCCTGCAGAATATGTCTATGTCTAGAACTTTTTGCTTAGTGTCATGTCCTTGAGAGCATAAAGCTCATTTGTGTTTTGTTTTGAGTTTCAGTGTTTCTTTTTTTAATCAAAATGTTTTTAAACAAAACATGTTAAAAATTAGACATCTGATTGGGGATTTAGTCATACTTTATTTACACATGTCAATTTGTAGAGCAGACTTAATTTTCTAGTTCAATGGGACTTCCACATGATAACAGCCACAAAATTGGCACACTATATTAAAAAACCAAACAGAGACAGACAGTATTTGAAGCTTTATGCCAACTTAGACCCAGGATGCACTGCCCTTCATACAAGATCTTAAAAGTGTCTGCTGTGAGCTTACCAAAGTAGAACCAGAGATCAAACATCACAAACATTGACTTTCAAAACAAAAGCTCTTTTCCAAGAGTTACTGTTTTTATTTTAAAAAGAACGACAAATAAAATTAATACTATTTGAAATTTTTATTCCAAAATCGCAATTGGTACACTGGTTCATGCCAACCCCTCAGGATGCTGTGCCTGGTGGAGACTGCCTTTCTGATCAGGTACACCATGAATATCCTCTCATCTCAGGGTGATCAAAAGTTACAAACATAACCATTGGGTACACTTAACAATTATTTTCCTAGTTTGAGTTTCAGAAAAATTGCTCAGGAAACATGTCGTAATTTGTATTTCTTCCTGAAGGAAGGAAATTTATAGAAATCTGTCAACAAAAAACAGATTTTTCTTTTTGATAGAAAAAAAATTAGCTGATTCTTTTTCATAAGTAAAATTTTACTCATGGATGATTCGAGTTTTAACTTTGGTTTTTGAGACAGGGTCTTACTATGGAAGCCAGGGGTCCAAGTTAGTCTGAAATTCTCCACATAGCCCAGATTGGCTTAAGACTTAATTGTAATTCTCCTGCCTCGGTTTCCTGAGTGCCAAGTTACCACACCCAGGTTCCTGAAAGGCTGGAGGCTAAGGGACATTTGGTAAGCATGGATGTTTCAGAGTGCTCTACTTAGTCCAATCTTCTGAATGTTCCTTCATAGTTATGTAAATTATAAGGAAATGAGATCTTATAATCTATGTACAGCAGTTTACACCTCAGTTTCTTTCTTTATTTCTTATTTATTTTTACATACCAATCCCAGTTTCCCCTCCCTCCTCTCCTCTTGCTTCCCCCACCTCTCCCCACTCTACCCCCATTTGCTCAAAGGGGAAGGTAAGGTTGTCCCTGGGGAAGTCAGCTAAGTCTGTCCCATCACCTCATTGAGGGAAGACCTCGGTTTCTTTTTTCACTTGATGAATGGCTGAGATGAATTCATGACATACATTCTTCATGGAGAGCTGTAGAAACTCGAGAGCCTTGAGCAGGATCATGATTCTGGACTCTACTTCCTGAATGAGTGTGACCATGTAGTACACAAACCCCTCCCAGCCATACTGCCTTCTGTATGGTTTTCTTCTTTGGTCTGCAGATCTTTATAAGCAGTAATAACCCCCATTCAATCATTGCACCTGGTCAGAGATAGTAGGACCTGGGTTCATATGTATTGGGTCCCGCTCTTTCCAAAACTGATCTCCAACAGCAGCCAATTCGATTTCTCCTGTAGAGAAGAGGTCACTTCTGGCCTTATGGAAATTTACAAATGCCTGCTTTTCCTTGAGTTTCTTCACAACCTCTGTAACGGCTGGATAACTTCCTTGAAACATCCATAGCTGGACGGCTTGATCCTGCTCGCCACACCATGTGTTCCTCGTCCCTACGAAGCTGTCTTCTTGGATCTGAGATAACACTTCTTGACAAATTTTGTTGTATGTGTCCAGGCATTCTTGCTTAACACTGTGAAACTGTAGCTTGTGCAGACTGCCTGTCTCCTTTGTAGGCTAGGCAGTTAGCCATGACCTTTCCTCAGATCAACCTTTCCGACAGATAAGGATTTTAGCCAGCTGTCTTCTGGAGGTCTGTGACTTGAAGATGTCACTCTCTGAAGCCACAGCGGGCCCCCTCAAGCAAGCAGCACTTGATCATCTTGCTCCAGAGCCTGAAGCTTCTACTGCCTGGGTGCTGCCGTTGACAATACTACCCATTATTTATTTCATTTTTAAGGCTGAATAATATTCTACAGGGGTCATGTACCATGCTTTCTTTACCAATTTACTTATTAGCACTTTCTTATTTTGTCTCCATGTCTTGGCTACTGTAGCTGACACTTCAATGGACCTGAAAATGCTGCTACAATTTCTGATACAATGATTTCTTTTTATTTTATTTTAAAAATTCTTTTTATTGAGCTATATATTTTTTTCTGCTCCTCTCCCTTCTTCTCCCCTCCTTTTCTACCTCTCCTATGGTCCCCATGCTCCCAATTTACTCAGGAGATCTTGTCTTTTTCTACTTCCCATGTAGATTAGATCCATGTATATCTCTCTTAGGGTCCTTATTATTGTCTAGGTTCTCTGGGATTGTGAATTGTAGACTTTTCTTTGATTTATGTCTAAAAGTCACTTATGAGTGAATATATATGATATTTGTCTTTCTGGGTCTGGATTACCTCACTCAATATGATGTTTTCTAGATCCATCCATTTGCCCGCAGTTTCTTTGGATATTTGCTGCTCTGGTTTGGATATTTTCGGTCCACACCAAAACCCATGCTGAACCTTGGTTCCAGGGTGTCCATATTACATTGTGTTGCAAACTTTCAGAGGTGAGTAGTTCATTAAGAGAAATTAAGTCTTTTTTTCTCATGTGTGTTCTCACTCTTGTGGGAAGGACTGTATTAGACTAAGTTATAACATAAGCCCAGGAATGGACTGTTGAATAATAAAGTAGTTCTGTTTGGGTTTTTTCTTCTTTCTCTTTATCTATCTCTCTTTCTTTTTCTCTAACATCCATATTATTTACCAAAGTTGCTGGGCCAATTCACATTCCAACCAATGCAAACAGGGACTTGTTTTCTCTGCCTCCTCCCAACACTTATCTCCTTTTGGTAGCCACTAACAGGAGTGAGGTAGTGCCTCTTTGTGGTTTGGATTTGCATTTCTCTGAAGCTCGTGGCACCGAGCACATCTCTGCACATGTCTTGTCTGTATGCCACTTTTGAAGACTATCATCTCCTCAGATCCTTTCTTTACATTTAAATCAAGTAGCTTGGGGATGATTTCGCTATTGATCTGTGTAATTCCCTTACAAATTTCTTATTTCTCGGTGAAAAAAAAATTCTTTCCACAGTGCATGTTATTGGCACCTGAGTCAAAGTTCAGTGATCTTCATGTGTGCGCACTTGCATCTGAGCTCTCGGCTATGTCTCCTAGGTCTATAAGTCTGCTGTTGTTCCAGCACCGTGTTGTTTGCATTCTCTTGGGCTAGTTACTGGAGAGTTATTGTGTCCCTTCTGTTTTATGCTTCTTTGATCTTCTATGTCCCATATAACCTTATGTGCAATGTTTGTATGCCTGAAGAAAACTTATCTTTTCCACTGGGTTGAGTGTTTTCTTTCTGTTCATGAACTTTTAAATCTGCTACAACCCTCTTTCTCTATTTGGATCATGTCTTAAAGCTCAGTGCCCACATCAATGTCAGGGAGTATTCGACTGTCTTCACTTAGAGTTTTATGATTTAAGAACTCACACTTAAGTGTTTAACCTATGTTAAGCCATTTTTGCGTGTTGTGTAATATAGGGGATTGGCTTTACTCTTATACCTATGAATATCCAGTTTCCCCACTTTCCCCAGCATCATTATTTAAGAAATCACCTTTTCCCCGCCGCATACCCTTGGCACTCTAGTGAAAATTCAGTTGACCACACTGTGTAAACTTGTATCTGAGCTCTCTGCTGTGTCTCATTGCCTATGCTCTTGGTTTCATTCCAGCACCATAATCTATACATTCTTTTGGAATGGTTACTGGAAATTTATTGTTTTCCTTTAGTGTTGTGGTCCCTTGATTTTTTTATATTCATATAATCTTGGGTGTGATTTCTGTATACTCAAAGAAGGAATTATCTTTCCCAGATTCTACAAACTTGAGTTTCAAAGAAACCACAAAAACAAAAATGAACATTGAAAAACTAAGCCAGACATGGTGGCTGATACCTGTAATCCCAGCACTTGGAAGGTAGAGGCAGGAGATTCGGGAGTCCACAATCATCCACAGCTATACAGGAAGTTCAAAGTCTGCTTGAGCTACTTGAGACCCTGTGTCAAAAACAAAAGCACAAATTTTAAAGTGTGTGTAAGTATGAAGTCACAGGCTTAATGGAACATCGCCCTCTACGTTTGAGGGGGACAATGGTGGCTTTAGCTCCAGGTGATGTAATGCCTCTGGCCCTGGAGCAAAGGGACTGCAGAACTCCAGCAGCTCCACCAGTTGAGCCTGGGGTTGATGAAAACTTCAGGTAACCTCAATGGAAAGAGCTAAGGGCGTCTCAGAGTGCAAGGCTGCTCAAATCAGCAGTGAAAGCCAGCAGGGACCTCCTGCTCCACCTTTCACTGGTGGGGCCGCTGCAGCTGAATGTCTCTTTCTCGCATTGAGCTGTGATGATTGCTGGCAAGGGTCACACATGTTTAATGCTCCCTATCTTCTGTGTCACCATCGTAGCTTCTGTGCTCCACTGCATAGCTGCAGCTTACTGTGTTCTGCAGCTCTCTGGGAACAACTGTTTCCAGGACGAAGCTACTGCTACTTTATGGGAAGGCTTGGGCTATGACTCTTAATCTGCCATCTTGTCCCAAAAATATTTCCAAAGTGAAAACATATTTAAGGTAATCTATATTATGAGATTTTCTGTTTAATATTTTCAATGTGTTCTGATTTCTTTCTATGGCTGTTTTTTAAGCATTCACATATTCTGTTATAATATGATTTTCTCACAAAAGAGACACGTGAGGAAATGAGAGCAACTGACAAAGGGAAAACTGTTATTCTCACAGCATAAGGGGAGGGCGCTGAGATAGTCCTGTGATATCTATTCTCACAGCATAAGGGGAGGGCACTGAGATAGTCCTATGATATCTATGTGGCTTGATTCCTTGACATCCCATGGGACCCAAACTCTTCAAGACGCTCCAGTCCCTCGACATAATGGACTAGAAGTTGCACATCACTACGACACACCTATATGCTCTCTGAATCTCTAGATTGCTTATAATGCCTCGTTCAATATAAATGCTGCGTAAGTAAAGTGCTAGGGTTGTTTTACTCTTCTCATATACTACATCCCAGCCACAGTTTCCCCTCCCCCACTCCTCCCACTCCCCCTATCCCACCCCTCTTGCCCAAATCCACTCCTCCTCCATTTCCCTTCAAAAAAGAACAGGCATCCCAGGGATATTTTTAGGTAATAACGATGAGGAATAAGAAAAGTCTTTACATGGTCATTACAGACATAGTTTCGCTGTGTTTTCCAGTTGCTATTGGTTGAATTCATCAAACCACAACTTGGACCCAGAGGCCCTACTACCACTGTATGACAATTAGTAACCTACCATAAAAAGAGCAATTTCACTAAAATCATCCGGATATGTGTTCTTGTCGTTATTATGGTTCTTATATTGTTTTTCATGTATTTCTTTGTCTACTCACTAAAATGTTTGAGGTGTTTGCTGTGATTCAGGGGACGCATCCTAGAGCCACACACACGCCCTCTCTTGTTAGCTGTATCCCTGGCACTCAGCACATATCTCTGAGCACTTGAGTTTGCTGCCGCCGTTGTCCTAGAGGATGTAAGTGATAAAGAACAAGCTCACGAACAAGATGTTTTCAAATATTGATCAGTTCTTTGAAGAAAATAAAAGAAGACTCCTGGAGGTTGCTGGAGAGTGAAAGCTGCTCCTTCTTACTTCCAAGGGACGGGGAGGAAGTCAGGAGAAATTTTCTCAGGACTGTATGTGTGAGCGGAGAGGCCGCAGAAAGCAGAGCCTGGCAGTGGGCCGACATTCATTCTTACGATATTATCTGACTGTCACTGTATGCATTCTCCCTCACCATTGTTTTCAATTTGATTCTGAGAAAGAAGGCAAGCCAAAGCAGAATGCAGAGCTCTTCTTTACGTTTTTGTCACATAGATTATCAGAAGATCAACCCAAGTAATAAAGCGGCCTTAAACTACCTGATATATGAATTCCAGGTAGCAACATAGAGGCAGTTTCAACCACTCTGGGATGGGCTGATGTTGAGAATGGAGAGGGGGCGGGAAGAAGTTACTGGGACTAGAACAAAAACCTGACTTTGTGCTTACCGGACGTGAAAAAGAGTTGTTATAGCCTTCTCCTTCCTGGGTTTCTGTTGGAGATCTGAAGATTTCCTACCAGACCTTTTTACCCCTGTATATCCAGTTTCCTTGGCATAATTTATTGATGAACCTATCACGACCCCATTGGGTATCCCTGTCTGCCTGGTGGGCCCACCTGCATCAGGTGTTAATCCAGAAAATACACTACAGGCTTGTGTGTAGGTCAGTCACATATTCAGTTCAGTTAACTGTGTATGTGGAAACTTATACCTGTGATCTCCAAAATCTAGACAGCCAACTTGGGTCTTACCTATGTGTTAGTATGGTTTCTTTATTGTGGTGATAAACATGACCAAAAGCAACTTGGAGAGAAGATGGTTTTATTTGGCTTACAGGTTACACTGCATCACTGAAGGAAGTGAAGGCAAAAAACTCAAGGCTAAAGCAGAGACCATGGAGGAGAGCTGCTTACTGGCTTGCTCTTTATGACTTGCTCAGTCTACTTTCTTATCTAACTCAGGACCATGTGCCCAGGGATGGCAGCACTCTGCATGGGAAGCACCCACCCACATCAATCATTAATCAGAAATTGCACTGCAGACTTGCCCGCAGGCCTATCTTCTAGACTCGCTTTTCTCAGTTGAGGTTCCTCTTCCCAGATGATAGGTTTTGTCAGTTTGTATCAGGTTGGCAAAAATAACCCGTTGCACCCTCTACATCCTTCTGACAGAATGAAGACCCCAAATCTGTTATGACTCCCAAATGAAGACATAACACAGTGGGCATTGTTGATATCACAATGGACGCTCATGGTTGCAGCTTTTTGAAGTGAAAAGAAAGAATTTCTCATCTTTCTCCACACACCACAGGAGGAGACTCCACAGACTTCCATCAATTACCTGCTCTTCACCAAATCCAGTGGCTTTTGTTCTGTTTTGTTCTTCTTGTGCATTGTTTGTTCATTTGTGTTTCCTTTGCAAATCTGGAAAGGCTAAACTGGTAGAGATCTCATGTTATCAAGTATATGCTCTTTATATAAATGTCAATGTTTAGCATCATGTAACTAAAATTTTTGGTCCTGGGAATTTGGATATTATTCTAGTATAACTGAAATTCATTTGAGGGATTAAAATGAGGAGTGATGTGATCAAATTTATCTTTTAAAGTGAATCTCCTGGACAGTCGTGTAAATAACAGATCCAGGGCAGGTTACGGTGGGAGAAAACAGTCAGAGGGTACTAGTCTGGATTGTGCATGTAGACCAGAGGTTCTCCTCAGGTGGAAACCAGAGAAGAGGAAAGCAATAAGATACTGGCCTGATATATTTTGTAGGAGTAAGAAAAGGGGGAAAAAAACTAGCAGCAATTCTAAAGTTTCAACTTGATCACTGGAGAGACTTTCATGAGTCACTTGCCGAGATGAGAAGGAAGAGAAGAACATGTCTCATGTGTGTGGGTGGCAACCTGTTTTGGTCCTATAGCACTTGAGATTCCTGCTAGATATCTAAGCTGAGACATGAGCTAGACAATTGAAATGTAAGTCTGGATCTCAGTGAGCAGCAAAGGCTGGAGTAACAGGTTTGGAGACTCAACACTTACATGGTATTTAAAGCTATTAAACCAGGTGAGATCATCTGGGGAAAGAATGTTGGTGGAGACTGTAAAGGGGCTGGAGTAAGTATTGTACCTTCAGCTTGGAGAGGCTGGAAACAAAAGGATCCAACTAATATTAAAGAGAGTTGGAACTAATCTCGGAGAGGTTCCTCCATCCTGAGCTTACACTCAGAACAAAGGAAAGAGGAAGCAGAAAGATGGGGGTAGCAGCATCAGAATGAAAAATATACCTAAGAGGTTCTATGCTAGATCCTAAAATGATCTGCATTTAGAGGTTATAGGCCATGTTCTCTGTGATGATATCTCTAAAGAACATATAGCTAACATGCTCTAAGTGTTAAGATGTTCTTGGCTAATCTAATGTCAACCTAAAACACAAAATAGAGTTATCTGAAAAGAGGAAATCTCAACTGAGAAATTGCTACCATAGACCTGGCCATAAAGACATTTTCTTAATGTTGATGGGGGATAGTGCAGCCCATTGTGGGTTGTGCCATCCCTGAGCTGGTGGTCTTGGGTTCTACAAGAAGGCACGTTAGCTTTCCAGTAAGTAGCACCCCTCCACCGTTTCTGCATCAGCTCCTGCCTCCACGTTCCTGCCCTGTTTGATTTCCTGTCCTGACTTCCTTAGATGATGAACAGCAATATGGCAGTTTAGGTCAAATATAAACCCTTTTCTTCCCAACTTGCTTTTGGGTCATGGTGTTTGACTGCAGCAACAGAAACCCTAAGACAGCTTCAAAACTCAGTCAAATACAATAGAATCGTCAGTGTTACGGAGAGCATTTGCTCAGAGCTTCAATCACTGAGTGTTTCATCAGGGGAAAAAAAAGCCCGCTTATTATCCATCTATCCAACAAAATCAACCATCACATGTCTCTCAGATAATAGACAAGGTATATTGGTATAATGGCTGAAATAGTCTCTTGGGAGAGAGAAACAAGCAGACAGTGTAATAAATGATAAAATAATAACAGCAAATGTATACTTGTAACCACTATGCCTCCTCCTGCACTATCTAAAATTCTTTAAATTTATTAATATTTTGATTTTCATAAAAATTCAATGAGTTTCAAAAATGGTGCTAGGATGGTTCAAAAACTCAGAACAGATCATGGCTCTAAATGTGAGAATTACATCTACAAAGTTCTTAAAAGAAACCATGAGACTATGTTTTCAGGATCTAGATAGAAAAATGCATTCTTGGTAATAGCACCAGATTATAAATGTCTGAAGAGAAAAATAAATTTGGCTTAATCAAAACTAAAAGTGTTTTTACCATCACAATCTGAAAAGCAAGCACATAGTGAGAGGAAACATTTACAAGTCACAGGTCTGAGAAGGAATTCGTAACCAAAAATGTAAAGTGCCTTTCAAATTCAGCAAAGAGAAAAAAAAGTAATCCTATTGGGGTGGGAACTTGGGAGGAAGAGGAAGAGAAGGAGAGGATCTGGAGAGGAAGAATGAATGTGACCAGAATCTGTCATGTATATTTGTCAAAGGATTATATTTATATTTTTGCACAAAAGAGACAAAAAATGGTTAGTAGACACAGAAGTTAGCAGTGGGTACTTTCGTTGTTACTAATGAAGCATTCATTGCTAACTGCAGGTCATATATGATCATGTTTCTCAAGTCTAGACTTACCAGTTGAGTCTACAGTATCCCAAACTCTCCAAACCATCAAGGGACCACATTTGTAGGAATACAAATCATTCACTTTTCAAAAAGATTACTGTGAGGTTGACCAATTTAGTAGACACCCAAATCTCCCAGCTCTGAACTCTCAGCATCCCATATTGCTTTCTGCCAACACCCCCCATAAGGATTTTCCTTATAGCCATACTCCTAAACACACCAGATCTCAACAAGAATGCTATCAACAATGCCCCATCATTGTTCAGGAATGGGGTAAAACATAGACAGACCAATAAGAGTGTTTTAAGTCAGGCCAGTGGTATTCTGTCAGTAAGGCACACTTGACTCCAGTCATTTATGCACTGAAAGGAAAAGGTGTTAAGTTTGTTTGTTTTCTAGTAGCTGAAAATAGGAAACTGGAAAGTCATACTCCATCTAGCCTGGAGTAAATCAAATATCCAACAGTGGGCTGTCTATGAGGGCCATGTGGCAAGGAACGAGTGGTTTCTAAGAACTGAGTACAATGTCCTGACAAGAAGCAGAAATGAAGGCTTCAACTCAGTTGGCAGTAGGCAGCCAACAAAGCAGAAACTCCCAATGTAACAAAGGATGTTGAGAATAAGGGACTGCTGAGTACTCAGCCCTTAATATGACATCTATTTCACCAGCTCCAAGACCCAGGGGACATTGAGGAAGAGAGGAAAGAAGACTGTAGGACCAGAGGGTAGGAAGGAATACTGCAAAATGATTGACTCAAAATATGATATAGTCATTGTGATGATGAATGCACAGGAACTATGACAGAA
Source organism: Microtus ochrogaster (assembly GCF_000317375.1). Classification (NCBI taxonomy): domain Eukaryota; kingdom Metazoa; phylum Chordata; class Mammalia; order Rodentia; family Cricetidae; genus Microtus; species Microtus ochrogaster. The sequence continues at coordinate 4,744,332 of NC_022036.1, forward strand.
GATGTGAAAATGAGGGGGAGGGGAAGGAAGGAGGAAGGAAGGAGTCAACAGGCATGAGAGGGTTGTTAAGAAAATGTAATAAGGGAATATGATCACAATACGTTATATACAAGTAAGAAACTGTCAAAACTTTTAAACCAATTTAAAAATGAGGTCTTCAGTCTCATAGCTGAGGAAATCCATTCTTCATCATCAGTGAGCCAGGAAGACTCAAGACTCAGATTAGAATCAAAACCAAACCCAGGAAGATGAGCAGCATTTCTGGCCAGGCAGAACACAGTGTACTGGCCTACAGAAATATGAGCTGATAAGTGGGTGCTGTTCAAACCACGGAGCTTGTCATCTATTTTGTAGCAATAGAGAATGAATTCAGTCTCCTTAGCAAGTTATCTGAAGCCCACACTGCAAACCATTGAGTAGCTTTAAGAATAAACAGAAAGAGTATATTACCTTTTCTCTGTGTTATCCCCTAATATTTAAATAAGAACTTTAAAGTAATTTTGCAAATACATTTATCAGAATGCTTAGATAGGATATTGGCACCAGCATACCTTGACTGGAAAGTATCATCCTCATTTGGACTTTAATAACAGTTATGAAGTGTGCAACATGGTAAGCAGTTAATTGCCATTATCAATTTATCCTCACAACAAGTAGTGGACTAGGAATCAACACAATCATAGCTTTAAAAATGTTCAAAACATTTACATGACTTCTTTTTTTTAATTTTCCACTTTATTTACTGTGGTAGTTCCATTTCTAAATATGTGTTTAATTAATTTATTTATTTATTTATTAAAGATTTCTGCCTCCTCCCCGCCACCGCCTCCCATTTCCCTCCCCCTCCCCCGATCAAGTCCCCCTCCCTCATCAGCCCAAAGAGCAATCCTGCCCCGTGGGAAGTCCAAGGACCACCCATCTCCATCCAGGTCTAGTAAGGTGACATCCAAACTGCCTAGGCTCCCCCAAAGCCAGTACGTGCAGTAGGATCAAAAACCCATTGCCATTGTTCTTCAGTTCTCAGTAGTCCTCCTTGTCCACTATGTTCTTAAAGCTCACCCAAAGATCTTCTAATTAGATTTTGATATTTTTCTGCTATAAATCTTATACTCTGTCTGCTATGTCAAAGCCATCAAATCTACTTCACTGTGTGTATGATAGACCAGAGAGATTTCACTGAAATGACACAAAAGTATGCAAAATAAACTAGTCGTAATAAATATCTCCAAAGTGACAGCCAGCCAACTAACACAGTGTCTGGGCCTGTCTAGGATAATAAAACATGTGTCTGTAGTAGTTTCAAATAATAAATGTTGCCAACCTACCTGAACACATGCTGCTTGGGACATGATGTTACAGGTCAGAAAAACCCAGGCTGATGAGGACAATGGGTGAAATCAGCCCATGGCTACTCTCTGAATTTCTACAACAACCTTCACATTATACGTTTCAAACATTGAGCAAAAATGTAAAGGTCTTGCCTGAAATATGTGCCTATTCAGACCTTTTGGGTTCAATAAAGGGTGAATAGCACCATAATAAAACAATCCAGACACTTTACTGTATCTATTCCATTTTAATTTCATTTACATTTTTGTGATAATGTAAAAATAGAATTCTCTTAGTAACGGATTAAATCAAATATTTTTACCTCCAGCACTGTACAGGGACATTTCTTGTGTTACAGCTTACTTCCCTGTATTTGGTTGTCTTGAACTTTGCCATCTGTCAAAACAGATGACTTCTCTTGTGGAATGGAAAGAATTCTTTGCTTGTTATTCATTGTTTGATATTTTTACGCATCTCACTTATTTTTATATTTCAAACTCTCTTTTCATAGTCACAGAAGGGGCTTCTTGTGGCTGACACTGCAGACAAAAAAGAAAGTCACAGCATGTTGAAAAATAATGTAAACGTATTTTTCTAACTTTGTAAAATTATGTTCATATGTCTGATGTGTTGGAACTACATGTTTTTGTAGCATACACAAGGCACAGTTCAAACACGAAGCAGCATCTAGAGAGGGTAGTGGGTGCTAACCACAATTATTTCAAGGGATCCATAGAGATTTTTAATTTTGTTTGTAATACTCAATATTCCAAGCTTTCTGCAATGATCTTATTATCAAAAGGACATCCACTTTTTAAATTACTAAACGATTTGTGATATGGCTATGACCTTCATTTGTCACCCTAAATTCATGTTAAATTTCATTATTAATATTATAGTATTGAGAAGTGAAGACTTTGAGGAACTTACTAAGCCCTGGGGATAGGATACGTGTCCTTATGAATGAGTTTGAAGGGAGCACGGGGACAGGATGAGTGTCCTTATGAATGAGTTTGAAGGGAGCAC
>NC_022036.1:4746956-4768925 GCF_000317375.1 Microtus ochrogaster
CACTGCCTGCTGCCCTTTAGTCATTTTTCTGCTCTGATGTCTTCCGTGTTATGAAGATGACATGAAGTAAAAGAGTTACCAATAAAATAAGCTCTCCCCAGAAGAAGAGCTCAGTCTTTGATCTCAGACTTCCCAACCTCCAGAATGGCAGTAAAATAAATGTTGTTTATAAATTACTCAGGGTTACATATTTTCTCATAATAGGATAGAATAAGTCTGATGTATTTCACAAAGATCAAGTGCCTCTATCTCCTTATTAACCTTAACGTGTAAGATCCTATGACAGAAGGAATGGACTAGTCTCACAGGGCGGAAGAGGATTAAGGAATGGGTGGAGCAGGGCTGACCTGATAACAGGAGCAAAGGTCCCCCCATTTTAAAAGAGTGCATACTAATCTTTTGAATACTTAATTACTTTTGCGTTTCTGCCTATCCTCTGTTTTGACTAATTGGCCCGACTAAAGCTCTCAGCACATCTACTCTGCCCTTCCCTGTAGACACGTGTGGCCATTACCAATCACCAGCACTACTGACTTACCTCCACCAAAGTCTGAGGACGGCAACCTCCACTTCCCTCCATGAATATGGACTGTGAAAGGCAATGCCTTTCTGGAAGTTATCACATACGGGGAAGGAAGAATTACCACTTGAACTTGAATCTTAAGGGCCAGCCAGTGTCATTCATTCTCTCAGATCTGCTACTTAGTACCTAGTTCACTTCTCATCCCTGGGTTCACCTCTGAGCCACTATTATTCCTCTTTGCAAATCTCCGTTTCTTTATAAGTGGGATCAGTTAGCCTGTGAAGGAGCTGGATGTAGAACACCCAAGTGGCTGACTCTCTTTGTTTTAGGAATGAGAGATTAAGAGGACCTCTGACTGTGACCAATGACCCTAACTCTCCTGACCCCACAAGATTCCCTGAGTTCATTGGAGCCTTCACAAATTTTAAATCAAAACTAAAGTGAGAAAACATGTTGGAGGTTTGGCAACTTTACTTCTCAGGGTTGGGTCATGACTGGTTGTTTTGCTGCCAGGGTGATCAGGAAAACACAGAGGGGAAATAAAGGGACTCCTTGAGGGATGACAGTATCAAAAACAAAGACAAAAGCAATAGGGACTAACAATGTGGGTCAAAAACAGTGGCTCCAGGGCTGACCCAGGATGCGGAGAAGATGCCAGGAGCAGTGTTTTCACTGGGAAACCAGTGGACTTTCCAGATTGCATGCTTTATAGAAGACAATAAACAAAAGTGGAGTTCAACATTTAAAATAAGCAAACTAATGTGAATAGGGAAGTAATGAAAACATCTCAAGGTTTTGTTCAATTTTACCTAGGAATAAATGCTATTGATGTCAGGGCAGGGACCATCTGCCCCAAACTCAGTGACTTTAGGACCCCTTTGATGTGCTAGAACCAAAGCTATCCCATAGCTACTCTCCAGAGGAAAGTAGGGCTCAGGAGCACGTGAATGGCACATACTGCCTTGGAAATGTTCCAGAATCTTGAAGTGGTGCTCTACAAATCAGCATCAAGCTGCTCCCCACATGTGAAGGACTCTGTATTCCTTACGTCCTGGATGCTCTGCCATGCCTCCCCTCTTTCACTGCTCCAGTTTAAAATTTTGGTGAAGACTGATAGATAGATAGATAGATAGATAGATAGATAGATAGATAGATAGATAGATAGATAGATAGATAGATAGATAGATAACTATCCTACCAATGCCTACAAATACTCAGTTAAGTGTGATTCTTGATCCTTCCTTACAAAGTATGTGTTATCATTCTATTTCTGTTTCACAAAGGGATTTTCACAAAGAATGTTTGCTGAATACAGTATCAAATCTGACTCATCTGAACACATGCTTTAACTACAGATGTGGCTCTGGATCTTACAATAACCATGTTATTTTCCCAATGGCCAAACACAGTTTCCTTCAACTCCTACATAGCAGCATAGGAATACCTGTCCTGTGACTGAAGGGTAGCAACTTTTCCTTTTAAAGATAATCTTCATTTGTGAGCACATCTTACAGAGCAGATGCTTTCCATATTGAGCAATCTAAGGAAACTGGATTGGTAAATGCTCTGATAAATGCTATGATAACTAAAACAGAGACTCGCTCATCCTGCTGGGCAATATCTGCATTTCCATCATTTTGGTTTTCCACACATATTGCTGGGGTACCTGTGCATGTGACTCAGATGCAAAGGTGTTATTCTTTGGAAATTGAGACAGGAGGATCAGGAGTTGGAAGCCAACCTGGGCTACACATCAAGACCCTGTCTCACAAAGAACAATATAAGATGTTCTTTATTAAGACCAGCCAATGAGATGGTTCAGTAGTTAAAGACCATTGCTGCCAAGCTAGAGGGCCTGAGTCTGATCCCTGAGACCCATAAGATGGGAGGAGAGAACTGCCTCTTGAAAGTTGTCCTCTGACCTCCACCTGTGCACCTTTGTGACTTACACACACACACACACACACACACACACACACACACACACACACACAAAATGAATGAGTTCTAGAATTCAAATAAATAAATGAAGAGGAAGACTATTTTAAAAAACGTGAGAAGAAAAACAACTATGTCATAGTGATTACCTGTAATACTGAAAATAACTATGCCATAGTGATTGCCTGCAATACTGTAATACTCAGGAAGTAGAGACAGGCACATCCCAAGTTTGAGGCCTTTAGGAGTAATTAAGGAGGTCCACAAGAGCCTGGCTAGCTCAGTCAGTAGAGCATGAGACTTGTAATCTCAGGATCATGGGTTTGAGCTCCACACTGGGTGCCAAAATGTAGGCACAATTAAGGAGAGCCTGGAATAAAGGATAGTAAGTGTTTATTTATTTGGAAAAAAAATCTCACAATAAGATTAAAGAACCTCGGTCCTCTGTGGGTGCTAGAAGCTGTGAACCAAACTCTGACCACCAACGAAGACAGAGATCAAACTATATGTCTGTGCTTATAGTGCCTCAGACCGTGCCCTAGTGGTACCTATTGGTTGAAGGAATTCCCACAACAGAGGCCAGCATGGGTTGCACAGTGGGACTTTCTGACAAAAAGTCAAATATATATATTACAACCTTTTCTGTTAAGGCCCTGAAATCTAGTCTCAGTTCTGACGGTTGAGGATGACTTTTAGAGAACAGTCAAAATCATAACAATAGTAGATTAATAAATGCTGTGACCGTAAAAGAATGCTACTGTTCACCTACATGCACGGCACTGAATCTAACTTGAAAAAGTCAGCTCTTGTCCCCGTTTCTTGGAGAATTTTTAAATATACTGCAGAGTGGCTAGGAATCCAGATTCCTTCTAACCATACATTTTAAGACTGCCTATTTTTCTTCCCCCTCTGAAAGTTCCCACCATTAGGGACAGAACAGTCATGCATTGCTTAACAACAGAGCCATTTTCTGAGAAATGAGTCACTCAGCAGTTTCATCCGGATCGCACCTCCCAAAGTACACTCACCCGAACCTGCATGGAGCAGTAGGTCACTCCCCAGAGCCAAGTGATGCAATCAGGAAGTGTGGTGAATGAAGGTGTGTGGGGCTGTTGCTGGTAGAATGTGAATATCATCTTACTGTAGGGTTTCAGTTTATATACAGTAGTATCCTCTAAAGTAACAGTAAAACATAAAGCACGGTAAACCCATAAAGCAGCAGCATAGTCACTGATTTTCACTATAAAGTATTATGCACCTATATAATTATGCTGTTGTACTTCTGTATGACTAGCAGTACACAAGATGTGTTTGCACCACCATCTCCACAAACTCCTGAGTAATTCTTGGAGTTACAATGTCTCTTTAGTTTCATTATTTTGTGAGATCTTGATAATATTCATAGTCCATTGTTGATGAGATTGCCGCGATGTAGCACATAGTGCGGTCTTTCTGCATCAGGAATGGATGGAACCTGCCTTTAGTGGTGACTCAATCACAAGACCCCAAGAGTTTGTTAGCAGAGCAGAGAGCCATTAACCTCAAATTTTAGTTCTAAGCCACTTATCCCTAGAGACAGAAAGCAATCTCCCCTTCGTTTGAGTGGGCACCATGCCTCACTAGGTACTTGTCATGCAAGTGTGAGGGCCAAAGTTACATAAATGCCAGACAGGTGTGGATCTCCTGCAATGCTACCACTAGGGAAGTGAAGATAGGAGACCCCCAGAGCAAGCTGGACACTTAAGCTACGTGAATCAGTGATCTCTGTGTTCAAATGAGAGATTCTACCTCAATATAAGGTGGACAGTGATCAAGAGAGACACTAAACATCAGTCTCTGGCCTCCACTTGCACATGAAAATATGTACCACACACAACAACATGCACACACATACAACAACATGCACACACACACAACAACATGCACACATACACACACAACAACATGCACACATACACACACAACAACAACATGCACACACACAACATGCACACACACACACGCACGCACACTTTTGTTCTGATACAAAAGGTACAATAATCTTTTAGCACAGAAGAAATTCTGCATTTTTTAAATCATCACCATATGCAAAATAGTGATTAGCAGTGCCATGTAAATATTTTATCATAACTAGTTGATTCAATCACTTCTAGAATCATTTCATTCACAGGATGAGAAATAAAAATTAAAATACTCAGAAACAATTCACTCTCCAATCACAATCCTTGCATCCTTAGACTTGATTCCATCATTATCAAAAAGAGTAAGTCTTATTTATAGTTGAAAGTTGTGTCAGTCAGCTCAGCTTACTGAAGTTCAAAACGCATTCAAACCACTCACTGCTAGAACCCACTGTCAAATCTTTCATCTGATTTCACCCAGACCATTAAAACTTTGCTTCATTGCAAGTCGTGAAACAGAAGCCAACCCCAGGAGAAGTTGCAGAAGACACACCCTGCTCACTGTCTGCCTCATGCATCTGCTCTGACTTCAAGTGTTTATCTCCTCTCCCTCTTAGGGGCTGTTCACATGGCTCTCTACATCTGCAGAATGCCCGTTTTCATCTGAGTCATTCCTACAAGAGGAGCCAGTGAGGAGAACCATTAGCATTAAGGCAGAAAATACAACGATGGCCATAGGAAATGTCAAGTCAGATAAAAAGTCATAAGAAGAGATGGAAATTCTTCAATATACAGTATCTGAACAAACAAAATTAGCAGCAATGTGCTATAAATAGATCATGCCAGGCAATGGCTGTACCCGAATAGTTTTCATTTTAGAGTTCTCTGAGTACTAAATGCAATTAGAACTTGACTTATGGTCACTTTAGTTCTTCGTTGTCTTGCATTCCTCTATCTAGTTCTTACATACATACAGGAAGCAAAAAAACCATTCCATACAGAATGGAAAGTTTCTTGAGTGTTTGCACCCTGCTTCCCCACTGCTCTCAGGAGACAGATGTATGTCTAGATCACCATATCTATATGTTTGATACATTCTTTTAAAATTAATTTGACTGGGATTGTTTTGAAAGGGTCTCACATATCTCATCATCACCTCAAACTTACTATAGAGCCCAGGGTAATCTTGAACTTTTGGAGCTCCTGCCTCTGCACATACCTCCTGAGTGTGAGAGTTACAGACACATAGCGCCACAACGTTTATGCAATGCTAAGGATTAAGCACAGCACTTTGCACACACACAAGTACTTTATCAACTGAGCTATTTCCAAAGCCCCAATAAATTCTTGTTTAAAAAGTGAGAGGAGTCAGGCAATGGTGGTGAATGCCTTTAATCCCAGTAGTTGGGAGGCAGAAGTAGGCAGATCTGTACGAGTTCAAAGCCAGCCTGGTCTACAAAGTGAGTTCCAAGACAGCCAGGGCTGTGCTGTTATATATAGAAATTTTGACTCACAAAACCAACACCTCCCCCACCCCATTAATTCCAGAGGCAAGTGGGAGAGATGGTCCTGTGGTCATAAGAGTGGAGAGCTGCCCGTGACCCCCACCAGCTGCAGCCCTCAGGAGAGCAGGCCCTGCACCTCACCAGGGCAGCACAAAAGAGTCAACCCTGCTAGTGCAGGCGTGGGTGAGTCAGCACCAAAATTGTGAGCTTGGGAAAGCTGTCCCCATCACCCATATGTTCTGTGGTGGCATGGATGCAGGGGAGCTACCTTTGCCAGCCCCCATCAACATGTGGGGTAGGTGGAAGAGCTGGCCTTGGGTCATAAGAGCCGGAGCTCTGACCCCCAGCAACTGCAACTCTCAGGAGAGCCGGCCCTGTACCTCGCCAGCATGGCACAATAGAGCCGATCCTGTTAGCACAAGCTTGGGTGAGCCAGGCCAGAATATGTGAGCATGGGAGAGCTGCTACCATTTCTTTCAGTCTTATCGCAGCATGGATGGGGGAAGGAAGCCTTCCCCTCTCCCGCTGCCCCCGCCCACCAATGCCTGCCCCCGCCCACCAATGCCTGGGACGAGTGGAAGAGCTGGCTCTGTACTCACACAAATGAGACACTATCCCTGATCCCCACCAACTGCAACACTTGGGAGAGCAAGCTCTGCACCCTGTCACGGCAGCACAGCAGAGCCAGCTCTGTTAGCGGAGATTTGGGTGAGCCAGTCCCGAAATCGTGACCATACAACAGCTGTCCCTATTTCCCATCTGGTAGACTGACCCTACAGCTGCCCAGGCCCAGACCCAGGGTTCTGACTTGCTCTGCCCCAACATCCACCCAATCTATAATCACTGGAGCACGGGAAGGGACCTGACCCACAGACCCAAAGCTTCAGGATCTGCACAAGGATCTCCACACAGGGCGCCAGACAGGGGTCCAGAAAGAGTCCTAGGTGGGGTCGAACATCGAACATGTAGTGGAGGCCAAGGGCCTCAAACCAGATCAATGACTCTTTGCAATGAATGTTTGCAAGTAGAGATGTATGGACCAAGAGGTATATGGCATGACTTGGGTTGCACTGCTTGCTACTTCAACGATTCCTCTTTTTAAAATTATTTTTTTCATTTTATTTTTTCCTGTTTTTTCTCTTTATTTTGTTTTATTCGGTTGAGGGTGGTTTGCAGGGTGTCATTCCTCTGAATGAGATCAAGATGTGAAAAACACATAAAATAAAAAAAAATTATCTTGAAAGAAGTGAAAGAAATGTAATGATGTTCATCTCTGTTTATCAAGGAACCATCAAAAATCACTCACATTTCTGAATATATAAGATAACGTGGCCAGGCAGTGGTGGTGCATGCCTTTAATCCCAGAAGTCAGGAGGCAGAGACCGGTGGATCTCTGTGAGTTTGAGGTCCACAGAGCTAGTTCCAGGACAGCTAGAGCAAGACAGAGAAACCCTGTCTTGAAAAACCAAAGAAAAAGAAAAAAGAAAAAGAAAGATAATGTCAGCTGATGATCTAGCTACCAATGATCATTCTTACTGATGTAGGAAGAAAAATTCTGTGTGAATAAAATTAGTCTCATTTATTATAATATTAATAAATGCAGTCAAATAATATGTATTGAGTGCCTACCATGTGCCAGTAGGGAACGGGACAGGCACAAATCTCCAAACTTTTGGAGCTTGTATTGTAGTGAAAGAACTAAACTGTAGATGATAAAAATAAATACATTAGATATTAGTAACTGCAGGAAAAAGCAGGGTAGGCAGCATTTAGGTCTGTGGTTTAGATGAGCAACATGGGAAAGGCCTGGAAGAAGTAAAGGAGTAAACCGGGACACTATCTAGAGAAGTCCAATTACCAAGAGCAAGGATCGGAGAAAGATGCCTGAAGCCCTCAAGGACCATTAAGGAAGCCAAACAGACTAGAGGGATATGAGAAGGATTTGGGTTCGGTATAATCGAGACATTGTACACAGGCATGACACTGCCAAGGAAAAACTTCAAATTATTGTTCTCTTCCAAAGCTGAGAGGAGGATTTAATGCGCGCACGCAGATGACGTCAGATTTGAAGCATTTCCTCTCGCCCTCGGACTTGAGCCCCACTCTCCAGGTGGAAAGCAAACAGTTACGAAAGAGCTGTAACACGATACAGTTTGTATTCCTGATGGATCCTACTGACTGCTGTGCTGAAAACAGACTAAAGGTAAAAGGACGGTAGAAGCCGCAGAACCAGTTTGGAGGCGATTGTAATAAAACAGCCGTATGATAACAGTGGCTTGCACCAGACCAGAGCCGCGGAGGTGGTGCCGGACAGCAGAATTAGAGGTTCTCCTGGAAGCGGGACAGCTGCAATTCTGTCCCTTCTGTTTTCAAACCTTTGTGCCACAATCTGACCTCCAATAGAAGCAAGGAGCAACTTTGCCTCCTATGAAACCACAACCCAGAAGCTTGTCATCTACAAATGCCTTAGCTCTATGTTAAATGATGTGGCAGCCCAGTTGCTGAGTTTCAGACATTGACTCCCAAAGATGTTGACCAAAGCAACTGGGAGATGAAGATGACACATACAGACACAAAGTCAGCAGACAGAAAACAGTGAGATAATTGTGTTAGAACGAGACTCACAGGACAGCAAGAGTTCGGTTTTGATACAGGTTTGAAAAGGACAATCACATGCGTACGTAAAGAACGATATGCATGTGTAGATCAGAAGAGACATTCCTCATGAAAACTATGTGACACTGCTCCATTTTTTGTTTTGTTTTGGTTTGGTTTGGTTTTTCGAGACAGGGTTTCTCTGTAGCTTTGGAGCCTGTCCTGGAACTCCCTTTGTAGACCAGGCTGGCCTCTAACTCACAGAGACCCGCCTGCCTCTGCCTCCCGAGTGCTGGGATTAAAGGCGTGCACCACCGCGGCCCAGCTTACTCTGCTCCATTTTTAAGATAGAAACACTGAGGTGGAGAAACTTGAACAACTGATATTTGGAGAAGCTACTTTCAGGTGGAACCCACAGGAAAGTAGGAAACCTGGGAGAGAGCAATGGAAGCCTACACAATACACAAAATGATTACATAGTATCCTTTCTCTCTGATCCTGTTTGCTACAGACTGAACTACAGGGTCTGTCTCATGCAAAAATATGGAAACTGTACTGTCTTCATCCCACACCAGACAGCCATGACCACAGATCCTCACAAGGAAGGTCATGGGAAAGGCTGCTGGAAGACTCCTCCAGGTAAAGCAGTTCCAACAAACCAAAGACAAATCACCGCAGCAGAGAGGCCATGGCAGTGATGAGTCCATCAACTTGTGCAGAGAGCTGGGAAAGGGAGAGGATGCGTGAAGGGTAGCCTACCCCTTAAACCATCCAATTTTGCCTGGCCCTCTCAGTGGGTCTACTCCATTTCCTCACAGCTTCCCCATGACTCAGGGTGGTTGAAATTTCTGAGGAAACTGGCAAAGAGTTTTAATGAAGCCAACTATGGGTGTCTTCCACTCTGAAGTTACATGTAAGTATAAACCACTCTCAGTTCTTCATCTCTCAGGGGTCCAAGACTATTTCTAGTCTCTTATAAGTAATATCAATTGTACTTGCCCAGGTACAGTAGATACTGTAGTGATATTTGGTTTGTAATCTAACAAATAAAGCTTGCCTGAAGATCAGAATGCCGAGTTAAGACACTAACTAGTTAGCCATAGAGCCCAGGCAATGGTGGCACACACCTCTAATCCCAGCACTCAGGAGACAGAGGCAGACAGATCTTAGTGAGTTCAGGTCCACCCTGGGCTACACGAGATTGAATCTGTCTAAAAGAGAAACAGAACTCATCACATGCCTTTAACCCAAGCACTAGAGAGGTGAGGACGGGAGTGATATGGTTGGGTGGACAGAGGAATTTTAGGCAGAAGGAGACAGGAGCTTGGATTCAGTTTGAGGATTCAGTCTGAGCATGCAGTCTGAGGTTTCATAGAAACAACATTCAGTCTGAGGATTAGATAGACAGGATTGCCCCTTTGGTCTGAGTATTGGTAGAGGTAAAAACTCTCTAGTATTTGGCCGCTCTGCTTCTCTGATCTTCCAGCCTTAATCCCTATATCTGACTCTGGGTTTTTATTATAAAACCAATTAGAATTTGTGCTACAAGATACAGCTTCAAAAGTCCCAGGGGTTAACTCAATTGTCCCAAGAATGTGGCACATATTTCTCATAGCTCCTTTTCCTTATGATAATCATGGTCAAATATTCATATCAAAAGGAAAATTTTTCCTTGCTGCCTGATCTTCTGAGACCAGGAACAGAAAATAACTAGGTGAAAGCCATAGAAGTTTTAGGACTCTTGTGTCTCTTTTTGGTAGTGTCCTTGAGCCTGCAAAGCAAGACATCCAAGCCCACAAACTCTAATCCTATGTGGATGGGAAGCGTAGATTCTCAGAGTAGGTCTCTTGGAAATATTATCAGCAAAAAATCATTCTCAAAAACTTCCTGACTCCTGAGTATTTTATTTGCTGAAGATAGTGTGCAAATTAATGGCCATTACTTTAGGGTATATTCCCCCATTTTAAGGGAAGCAGCCTTCACGCCCCCTCCCAGTCACCTCAAAGCTAGCACATCTGCAGCATCTGCATTCTTGTGCTCTCTGGGTAGACAGCTCCCAGATGGCAAGGCTGTGACTGTGATGGAGAACGTGGCAAAAAGAAAACCATGAGTATAGGACTTGGAAAGTCCAACACAAGATCCAGGTAAAGGGCCAGGAAGCTCCTATGCCTGTCACATTAAATAATCATCATCATCATCATCATCATCATCATCATCTTTTCACATGTGATTGTAAAGCCTGAAATTTCTGAGAAACAAAGCAGGAGTGCACACAGTGAGTGATTAAGATGTGGTAAAATGTTAATTCTCTGAAAAACTTAGGACACCAATCTGGGCACAGCAGGACCCAGAAAAATGAGATGGAGACACACGGGTATTTTCCAATAAAGGCAGCAACATAGACTCTTACATTCTGCCGGGTCTTCCTAAGCAACAGAGACAGCTCTTCCTGCCAATGCTGTATAGCAGACTACTCTTTCTCTGCAGATCCTGCAATAGACTCCTTACAAAACACTGGCAGGCCTGCTCACAGCCAGGCTCCTCCCCTTTCGTTGCTGATTCGAGTCACAGCAGGTCTAAGAGGGCGAGGTACAAACTGCAGCCCATGAAGAGGCGTGCTCTACACCAGACTCTCAAGGAGGATTGCTGAATCAAAGGGTGCAATTTTATATTGCCAAATTACCCTCTGTATGCATTGTACCAGTTTATACTCTCATCAGCAATGTAAGGAGAGCAATGTTTCCTTGACAATTTAGCAACAGAATATTTGGTGAATGTTTAGAAAGTTTGACAAATGGGTACCTATTAAGTGTTAGGACTACAGTCAGTCTTCTTAAGTGTATATTTCCCCAAATATAAATCATATTTAAATATATTTCTTTTCTTTCTTGCCCTTTCTTTGAATTTCATGCTCAGATTCTTAAGGGGTTTTTTTCTTATTTTTGTTCATTTTTTTATATGTAGTATCTATTTATAAATTGAAATTAAAGCTTTTTATGATACAGATGGAAGAGATTCTCCCAACTTTATATTTTGTAATATTCTTATACATTTTCGCCGTACAGATATTTTCACTGTAATGACTCCATCTTTTCTTTCACAAACTTAAGAAACTTGCCATACTTCAAGGTGTTCAAGGATGTTTACCCTCCCATTTTCATCTGGCAATCATGGTGGTTCTGACAGTAAAGTCTCTGATATGTTTGGAGTTTATCCTGTTTATGATTTGAGATGTGGCAACATGTTTTTTATTTTTTGTTTTGTTTTTGTTGTTTTTCCAGATAGCTATCATGTTTTCTAAATATCAGCGACTGAATTTTCCTCTGATTTGAAATTGTCATTTCAACTACACTGAATTTATACTAAAGTATTATATTATATAGACTTGTTGTCCTGGACTGTCCAGTCTATGGGTATATATTTATGCATAATTTTATTTTTTTAAGATTTATTTATTTATTATGTATACAACATTCTCCCTCCATGTATGCCCACACACCAGAGGAGGGCACCAGATCTCATTACAGATGGTTGTGAGCCACCATGTGGTAGTTGGGAATTGAACTCAGGACCCCGGGAAGAGCAGCCAGTGCTCTTAACCACTGAGCCATCTCTCCAGCCCCCTATGCACAGTTTTAGATGGTGAGGCTATACTAGAGTTTTAAGTTAGGAGAGACCCTGTTTAGATTCATGGTCTTCTTCTAGGCACCATTCAACTTCATAATAATCTTTGACTTTGTCCATATTTCTTATACAGATTCAATTTGATATTTCTGTAATCTTATGTTAAATGAACAAGTTCCTCAGGACAATTAACATGCTTATGGTGTCAAATATTCTTTTTTTAATTTATTTATTTATTAAGGATTTCTGCCTCTTCCCCGCCACTGCCTCCCATTTCCCTCCCCTTCTCCTGATCAAGTCCCCCTCCCTCATCAGCTCGAAGAGCAATCAGGGTTCCCTGACCTGTGGGAAGTCCAAGGAACCCCCACCTCCATCCAGGTCTAGTAAGGTGAGCATCCAAACTGCCTCCCCCAAAGCCAGTACATGCAGTAGGATCAAAAACCCATTGCCATTGTTCTTGAGTTCTCAGTAGTCCTCATTGTCCGCTATGTTCAGCTAGTCTGGTTTTATCCCATGCTTTTTCAGACCCAGGCCAGCTGGCCTTGGTGAGTTCCCGATAGAACATCCCCATTGTCTCAGTGTGTGGGTGTACCCCTCGCGGTCCTGCGTTCCTTGCTCGTGCTCCCCCTCCCTCTGCTCCCGATTTGGACCTTGAGATTTCTGTCCGGTGCTCCAATGTGGGTCTCTGTCTCCTTTCATCGCCTGATGAAGGTTAATATTCAGGAGAATGCCTATATGTTTGTCTTTGGATTCACCTTCTAATTAACTTCTCTAGGAACGTGAATTATAAGCTCAATGTCCTTTATTTATGGCTAGAAACCAAATATGAGTGAGTACACCCCATGTTCCTCTTTTTGGGTCTGGCTTACCTCACTCAGGATAGTGTTTTCTATTTCCATCCATTTGTATGCAAAATTCAAGAAGTCCTTGTTTTTTACTGCTGAGTAATACTCTAATATGTATATATTCCATACTTTCTTCATCCATTCTTCCATTGAAAGAACATAGGATTCCATTAGTTCCTATTTTACTGGGTGTTTTAAGTTTTGTTTCTTATACATAGTGTACATTTCACGTAGGTTTATTTCTAGGCATTTGTTATAGCAAAACAATCCTTTCTTTCATTGTGTATTCTAGCTGGTAACTATTTGTGTATCAGAACTTATTTCCGAGTGTTAACTTTGTACCTCAACACCTAAAATTTTTTGTTCTATGGCAGTTTTTAATATTTTGTTACATTTTTATTTATTTGTGGAGGGGACATATGAGTGTCAAGAGCCAACATGTGAAAGCCAGAGAGAGTGCAGGAATTAGTCAATTCTCTTCTTCCACCATATGGATCTTGGAGAGTAAACTAGAGACATCGGGTCTGGTAGTAGGCCGCTCTACCCACTGCCCCTATGTTCTATGGCAATTTTAATGTTGACTTGGGTCATTTCAAATTACCTCTTAATGTAGTATGATATAAATACACACACATATATAGCATACAAACTTTTTTCTGGGCTGGATAGATGGCTTATCAGTTAAGAGGACCTGGTTTCAGTTCCCCATACCTACATGGTGATTTACAACCATCCTTATTTCCACTTCAGGAAATTTGATGATCCCCTGAGGTCTCAGACAACAGGCATGAATGTGGCAGACTTACATATATGCAGGCAAAACACTCACATACATTGAATAAATAAATCAATTTTTTTACATTTTTTTCTTTCAAGTGGACCTTGCATCTCGCCTGGGCAGGACAATAGAGTCAACCTTGTTGGCAGAGAAGTGGGTGAGCCAGCTCCGAAGTTGTGAACTGTCCCATACTCATGCCTTGTAACTGCTTAGACTGGGAAGAGATAGCCTCTCACCCCAACCTTCTCACCCACCCTCACCTGCCCTTCAATGCCGGAGGCAAATGGTAGAGCTGACCCTGATATCGTAAGAGCCGGAGACCTGTCCCTGCCTCCCACCGGCTGCAGCACTCAGGAGGGCAGACCCTGCATCTCACTCAGGAAGCACGATAGGGGTGAGGGTGAACACGGGAGAGGGGTCCCCACTAATCATCTGTCGTGGTGGTGTGAATGAGGGATAGATGCACCCTTTAACCCTCACTCCTCATTGCCAGTGACTGATAAGCGAGCTGAACCTCCCCCTTGGCAGCTGCAGCACTCAAGGTCAGCGTGGACCCTGAACTTCTCCTAGGCAGCACAGTAGAACTGACCCTGACACGGGCGAGGAAGACCGGAACTTGTGAGAACTGGCAGGCTGACCAACCCTGCAAGTACCCAGGGCCAGCATCAAGGTTATGTGTTGGCCCACCCCCAACATCCACCCCATCTATGATCTGCTAGAACACAGGGGGGGGGGGGTTGGGGGTTGGATGTGGGATCGGCCCTGTGGACCCAAGGCTACAGGATTTCCATAATACAGTGCAGCAACGGGATGTCCAGAGGAAGAGTCCCAGTGAGGGTCTAGCATCCATGGTGTAGCAGAGACCAGAGGCCTTGAAGCAGACCAATGATTCTGGGTGGTGAACTCCTGCAGGTAAAAATGCATGGACAAAGGGGTTTACTGAGTGCGTGACTCACTGTGATACGATTTTTCCCTCCCCTCTCTGCCCCTCTTATTCCCTGTTTTTCTCATAAATTTTATTTTTGTTTTATTCTGATGTGGGGTGGAGATGGGTGGGATCAGGAGGTATGATGTGAAAAACACAAAAAACAAATAAAAAGAAAGTTTAAAAAATAACACTAGGATAGACACTCATTAGGTCTGTGTGTCTCTGGAATAAAGAACACAGAAAGCAGCTATTGGCTGAGATCCTGGGGTACCAGATCACATGACAATGATAGCTATAAAGAATGAGAGAAGATTAATTCTAGTATGCCGTAGTGGTTTTAATACCTCTGCCTTTCCCTCTCCCTTTCCCCCTCCGGTAAATAAAGTTACCTTGTTATATATTTATAACATAAAAAGAAATTGTCCTCATCTTTCTGTTGCCTTTAACCTAATTGCCTTCTCTAACTTAGGAATTTTTACTAAAATGAAAACAGTGGTAGTCATAATCATCCCCAATTTTTTTTTAACTTTGTAAGACTGCCTCTAGATTCAATAAATATGTTGTAAGTTTTCAGATAATGTAAATGTTATATTACTAAATGTATTATGAGTGTTTATCAAAAATTAGTATTAAAACATTTTCAGTGGTGTTCTAGGATGTTTAGAGATGATCTCACAATTTTTTTAGGATGTATTAATATTGAAAACTGTATTGATAACTATCCTGAAATTATTTTATTATTTAAATACTTAAGAAAGCAGAATTTCACCAGACCGTGGTGGCACAAGCCTTTAATTCCAGCCCTCAGGAGGCAGAGGCAGGTGGATCTCTGTGAGTTTGAGGCCAGTGTTGTCTGTAAAGTGAGTTCTAGGATAGCGAGGGCTGTTACATAGGGAAACCTTGTCTCAAAACACCAAAAAAAAAAAAGGAAGAAAGAAAGAAGCAAATAAACAAACAAACAGGGTTTCTCTATTTAAGATAATTGAAAGATATATGCATACCTTATAACAACATCAAAGAGATAAGAAATGTATCAAAACATTTCCTTAAATTATTCATCTCTTTATTTGTGTATTCATTTATTGGTTTGTTATTTACAATCAGTATCTCGCTCTAGCCAGACTGACCTGGAACTCACTCTGTAGCCTAGGCTGACCTTGAGCAAACAGTGATCCTGCTGCCTCAGCCTCCTGAGGATTACAGGTCACATTCGACTCCTTAAAATTTAGAGCTAGTATTTTACGAGATAAAATATAGGGAACAAATTACATCATTTGTAAGAAATAAACAGAGCTTTAAGATGTAGAGCTAGTTCCAAGACAGGCTCCAAAGCTACAGAGAAACCTTGTCTCAAAAAACCAAAGAAAAAAAAAGATGTAGGTAACATATTAAATATCATCTACTTGGAAATTATGATGAAGTGGCCTCATCTTTTTCTTCCAGGTTAGAGTGTGAATGTGCTGGAGCGCCGCTAAATCATCTTTTCTACCTGGGGTTTACAGTGCTTTGCCTCCCATACATAGCTTTTCGCCCATGTACTGACTGATAGTGGTGGTCGCTCTTACATCACACTACTTCATCTTCGTTTTGTTTTCGCAGTACTGAAAATCTGAACTCAAGGCCTTGTGCTTAGCAGGCAAGTACTCAAGCTCTGAGCCCCATCCTCAGCCTGCGCTGTTTTAAGGATGATAGCAGTCACTTATCCCATTTCTACCACTTACTAACCACAGCACAAATAAACCTAGGTCACAATTTCCTTTGTGCTATGGTATTTAGAAGTCATGCATATAGGGACTGGAGAGATGGCTCAGAGATTTAGCACGCTTGATGCTCTTGAAGGGGACCTGGGTTACATTCTCAACACCCACATGATAGCTCACAATTGTCTATAACTCTAGTTCCAGGAGATCTGATGCCTTCTTCTGGCCTTGGCATATATTCAGGTAAAAACATTCATATAAATAAATGCATAGTCAAACATAGAAGTTAATATTCTAGCCCTGTGCTTTATACAAACTAAAAACTCAGTAAATAAGCATTACTAATGTCACCATTGTAATACATGCAGAAATTGGACAGTGAACAAAGGTAACAATAATAACAAATTATCATTAAGTATTCTTAAATGCAGCGAACTTTGCTTTCTATCTTTTGCTGTGAGCTCAAGCTCCAAATGAACTTGTCTCCGTGGATAGGCCATTCAGATTCTAGGCTTCTCTTAGCTAATGATGTGAAACCCAAAAGGAACAAAGAAAAGCGTATATAGGGCAGCCTGGAGAGGAAGACTGAGTGAGTAACAAAGGCAAGAACTGGCTTCTTATGAGATGTGATAGGAAGTACCTAATAGCCGGTGATGCACAGTTGCTTAGCAACATGCTAATGTATTTAAAAAGGATGAACAGCTATCACAAAATGGTATGTGCACTCTCACCTCTACATTTTTTTATTCCTCCATGGTACATTCTTGAGCTAGAAAATTAAACAAAGACTTGGATTCTAGAAAGTTAGCCCCTGACTTAATGAAAGAGTTATTGCTTAAACCTAGCCAAAGAGTCACAGGCAGCTCACACAAAACTGAGCAGGCAAATGCATGTGTGTCCTAGTTGGCTGTCAGGTGCCCTGGTCCATCTATTTAAGGCAGTAAGTGCTTATACACATTTGCAGAGCACACACGGAAGAGCATCAGTTACCCATCCCTGTAAAAGTTAGTATCTCCTAGGAAATACACAGCTTACAAATAATGGCACCATGAGGTAGAATTCAGGTCACAACCAGAGAATACTAACTTGCATATCCTCAAAAGTGGGAAAGATCAAAGCTTGGTGATCATACAGAAAGGCTTCGATGGGGAAGGAGCATGTGGAACAACCTTTAAAAGCCAAGAAGAAAGGCAAAAAGTTGACTAGGATTCTGACAGGTACATGTGATAGAAAAAACGTTTCCCAGTGGCAGGGAGCAGCTTCAGGTTCACTCACCACAGTGACGTTCCTAGTTCACTGAAACATAGGATTCTCCTGGAAGATGACAGATTGTAGAGGCATTTGAGTACCATGTTCAGAGGCATGCATTTGGTCTGATAGGCACCAAGAGCTGCTTATGTATTCTTGGAATAGATCAGAGTTTTGCCTTCCATAGATTAGCTTGGTAATGGTAGTCATCTTAGTATAGCAGTGTTACAATAAAATACCTGAGGCTAGGCTGTTTTCTTTCATAACCGATATTTTATTGGTTGTGTTAAGATACACTGACAATTCATATACAATTATTAATACACATAATGAAGACAATCAAAAAGCCACGTATTATGCTATTTTTTTTTTCAAACAATGTTTCTAACAACTTTCCAATATAGAAACAATTCAGCACTTGGAAGTAAAGATGGAAGATTATCCTCAGCTCCATAATGGTCCTGACTAACTGAGCTACATGAGACCTTATCTCATGTTAAGAGTACTTGCAGCCCTCACAGAGGACCCAGGTTTGCTTCCCAGAACCCATATAGCAACTCAAAATTGTTTATAACTCCAGTTCTCAAAAGATCTCACCCTCCTCTGGTCTCCATGGGCAACATACACACATGGTTCACAGACATACTTTGAGAAAAACCCTCATCCACATAAAATAAAAATAAATTAATCTTTTTAGAGTATACATACATATGAAAGAAATTTTCTTGAAGATAATATTTATTAACATCCTCAAATATTGATAAGCTATTACTTACGGTGACAATTTTATAATATATATATGGTGCTAGGGAGTTGGTAGAGAAACAAGGAAGGAGTGTGTGTGTGTGTGTGTGTGTGTGTGTAACCTACTACATCCTTTCAGTTCTGCTGTGCTCAGCGATGACCTCTTGGATTTGGACAACCTATATGGAGTTCATCCCTGAAAACAACTGAGTCTCCTTCTCTTAGTAACCATCAACCACCTGTATATCTTCACCTAGGGGTGGGACAATGTAGAATTTCCCCTGTTCATATTACCTTGCCCACAGTGCTGTTCTTATGCTGGTTTTGTTTAGATACCAAGTGGGGAATGAAAACCTAGAAGTTTGAATTTCCCCCCATTTAAGTGGTAGAACAATGCTGCACCAGGACAATGGGAGGGGCTAGTAGGAACACAAGGAAAGAACACCGGAGGGAGGAAGAAGGAACCTGAATTTGTTGTGTGTGAAATGCTCATGAACTGGTAGGTGATAAAATTCAGCAAGTAGAGAAAATACAGGTTTAGAGTTTGGTAATTACCCACCTGGAGGCCGTATCTGAACAGGAAGGAGTGAGATGGGATTGGATTCTAGACAACTAAGGGTATAGATCATAGCTAACCATGTTTGCAATCTTTTTCTTAACCCTTTACAAAGATTACGTAGAACTTTTGTTTAAAAAAAAAAACAGTTTCCTAAGAAACCATTTGCTATCAAGAGAGGTAAACACCAAAAGCTATAGGAGAATGAGGGTCAGGATAATGTAAAATGAGTAGGCGATCATACGTGTTCTTAGAGAAACACACTTCAATAGCTTGGAAGGAGGAGCAAAGGCAAGCTCAGCAAGGAGCTGGTTGGCAACTGGTCCCTTGGTGAGGAAATTAGGGGAGGGAATGTTTTTGTTTCTCAGAAAAGAAACTTCAGAAGAGTATTTGTCGCAGAAGAAAAGAGTAATAAACAGAGAATGGTTGCAAAACGTAAAAGGACATTTTTGTCTTAGTTGAAGGACTAGAGAGGAGCAATGTGGCCAAGAGCACAAAGGTCAGTCTGGAAAATCCAACAGGGATTTCTCTTCTGACACAGAGGAGCTGGGAGGAGCAGCCGCAAACAGAAAGTAAAGCTGTCTGAGAGATGTTCAAGGGACCAGAAGTTGAGAGGTGTCTGCTTGAAGAGCTCAAAGGATAACTAGTGTAGGGAAGCAGAAATGCAGTCTGCAGTTCCTCAGTCTTTCTCTTCTTAAGCCTAAGTTCCATCGACACAGATGATCTTGTCCATATCAAAAGCTTCAGCCCATCCCTATATCAACATAAGAGAAGGTAAGTCTGAGCCACAACTGAAAATTTACAGAAAAGACTCAGAAATCAGACCATTGCAGAGGACTTTGATGATAAACGGATCCAAGACCCTGGGCTTTCAGAGGGATCTCAGAAGGTCATCTGAGAATATAAACATTCAAGATGGCATACACTGCTGTACCCAAGCACCAAGTATACCATGGTCTGTGTAGAGAATTTAGAGCAGGGACGACTTTGTTTTGTGTCTGATGATGGAAAGAAATCTCCGTGGCAAATGGCTAAACTGTTGAGAAGCAGGGAAAAGGGAAGAGTGGTTCACAGGAGTGCCTCCAGAGGGAAATAAGAAGACGTTATAAGCATCTTTTCCAGTCTGACTCAGCACTGGAATTATCATGTGGTGTGTGAGGGTCTCTTCACCCAGTTCCCAGGGGATAATCTTAACCTCCAAAAGATATATCACAGTGACTGTCAAAACTCTCTGGTCCTGTGATGATATCAAGCCCCACAGATAACATGATGCGTATCAGTGACTGTTCATTTTTAGAGTCTTGGAGGCCACCTTGAATCCTATTGCACTGAGGTTATTCATGGATCAGTATGTGTACCAAACTGGGAATAAATACCAAACATAACATAAAAAAGAAGCTACATCCCCTGCTCTCATGTCTTCTGACCAACTGTGCATGGTTATCATCAGCCACCATTCCAGCTGCCCTGGATCTTCAGCAGCATCTCCTCTTCACCGCTACCTTCAACCCAGGGTTGCTGAAGAGAATGACAATGGGGTGTATCACTGTGCACAGATGAACCACCACCTGCCACACCCAGTACCTGAATTCCTGAAAGAGTGTACTGCTGTCAGAACTAAGTATCAGGGTCAGAAAACAGGAGATGAAAAGGATGATGAAGGAGAAGAGGATGAGGAGTGCTTTCACGTGGGCCTGTGCTCTAACATCCCGAAGTCCCGAGAAGGTCAAGAGAGTCTTCTTTGTGTGTTTCATCAAAGATACGAGGAGCAAAATCATGAAAATGCTGAAGATAGCAGTAGGGATTGTCCACATAATCATCTTTATGTAAAAGAAGTAGAATTTCTCTAATGAGACTCTTAAGCTATTCCCCGTGACATTCCAAGGTTGTTGGTCACTCTTTAGAAAGTTCTTATATATCAGATAATTGCCTATGAAACACAGGATACTAGTTAGGCTCGACATGCCCACAGCACTGAGTAGCATCCATGGTACCCACCCAGGCACCCTGAACTTTAGCCAGACAAAGACAGGGTGGGTTAAGGTTGAAATCTTCACACAATAGAAGAAGCCTAGCAAGGAGCAGAACCAGATGGTTACAGCAGTCAGGAAGTCCCACATTATATTTAGGAGCTGAATTACAATGTTGTATGGGAAGACTGTTGGATTCAGGAAAACATAAATATTCTTACCTATCACCACCCATTGCAGACAGAAGCGACCAGCTGCTAGACTGATCAGCAACATATTATGAGCTGACAGTGTTCTCCGGAGCAACCATTTCATGCCCAGGGCTATAATGATAGATCCATTGCCTACCACTGCCACCAGGCACAGCAGAATTAAAGTGATAAATAAAGTGGTGACTGTCTTATCAACAGTCTGACGTTCCAGAACTGTGTGACCTCTGCTCATTTCTCCTGTGGACATGATGGGTCTCATGAAGGGCTACTGGTTGGTCTAAGAAGTATCTCCAATATGTTTGTCTCTCCACATGCCTTAAGTGTAGACGTGAAGCCAGAGGTGAGAATGCAGGCTCTCTGAGGGGGATGAAAAGGTTTCTTCTCTTCTGAACAGATGCAAATATTGCCAAGGCTGAGTTTCCAAAGTCTATCTACCTGCCTGCCTGTGAATTTGCCTGCTCTCTTGCCTATCCCCTACCCATTGTCAACATCAGTGTGAATAATGTATCAGGCCCTTGCAAATGGTGTCTCTTACATAGGCAGCTGCACTTCTCTATGCTGATACCTAACACCACACACCTGGAGCTACTTGGTAATAAGATCTACAGAACATGAATCCTACTGAATAGCAGAGCTCATGTTCATGATGAGGGGTGATTGTTAGGTTATCAACATTGTTCTAGATGCCCCCCCAAGTGTTTAGTTCTTACAGCAACCCTATGAAAGAGGTGCAGTAAGAATATCCCTTTAGGCTCGGTGGTGGTGGCGCACGCCTTTAATCCCAGCACTCAGGAGGCAAAGGCAGGCAGATCTCTCTGAGTTAGAGGTCAGCCTGATCTACAAGAACTAGTTCCAGGACAGGTAGGGCTGTTACACAGAGAAACCCTGTCTTGAAAAAAAAA
>NC_022036.1:4770081-4774773 GCF_000317375.1 Microtus ochrogaster
ATGAAGATCTGAACCTTCTCCCCAGCAACCATGGAAAACTCTAAGATTTAATGAGAACCTGCAATCTGCCTGCTGGGTATGGGAGACACAAGGAATTCTGGGATTGGTCACCAGCCTAGTTGGGGATGGGTTGAACTCCTTGTTCAGGAAGAGATCCTATCTCAAGGGTAAAGGAAGGACGGCACACAAAATTAGCACAGTGATTCTACCTTCCTGTGAAAATGCCACTTCCCAGGGAACAGCGTTCCAAACTTTCTTCTGTGTCTGGTTTCCTTGGCTGACTCTTGACTGTTTTCTACTGGAACCTGGAAAAATGAGGCAGACTGGGTCTTTGAACTCTGAAGTGTGTGCAGCCACAAACCGTACAGGGTGGGAAAACTCCTATCCCTTCCTTCTTCCTCCTACACCGTGGATGGCTCATAAGATTAAGGATGTACAATTAACCTCCATTGCCTTAACAGGTATTTGTAAGCATCTCCTATTCCATAATAAAGGTATGAAGAGCACCGGGCTGCAACAGAGAATTAGCTGCCATCAGAGTGCTTTCATGCACAAATCACAAACCACAAACATTTACTGTGCGTATATTATGTGCAAATTAAATTCATTCAAAAAGCTGAGGAGTCTTTTATATTTAAATACATAATGCATTTTATGGTGTGCTCCTAACATTTACTTACTATATTTTTTTGTGTAGGAGTGTTTTTGCGTAAATGTATGAACATGCACCATGTGTATGCCTGGTGTCCTTAAGAGCTTATCAGATCTCTTAGAACTGGAGTTACAGATGGCTGGGAGCTACCATGTGGGTGCTAGGAGCTGAATCTGAATCCTCTGCAAGAGCAGTATGTGCTCTTACCACTAAGTCATCTCTGCAGCCTCATATTCTACGGCGATTTTCATCATTCCTGCTTTCTCTTATTTAGATTTGGCTTTTAGGTAGACACAAAGTCTGATAATTTTGAGTTTTTCATAGTCTTTTCTTTTTCTTTCATCGAGACAGGGTTTCTCTGTGTAGCAGCTCTTGGCTGTCCTGAAACTCACTCTGTAGACCAGGCTGGCCTTGAACTCACAGAAATCCACCTGCCTCTGCCTCCCAAGTGCTTGGATTAAAGATATGCACCACCACCATTGGTTCATAGTCTGTATAAGAGTAAATATGAAAGTAGTTTGATAAAGAATCTAGAATGATGTCCTGGATAGAAATTTTAACTCAGTGTTCTGCATTAGAAAGTTTAAAAGAGAAAACAGCTGTCTTTTAATTGCTATGTATCTTTCTACTCATTCCCAAGAACTCTTAGAAGGGTTCAGCAGGGCTGGTTACATGATTTACCATGTAAAGGCACTTGCTACCAAGCCTAACAAGCTGAGTTCGATCCCCAAGACCCACATGGTGGAATGAGAAACCCTATTTCTCAGAGCCATCCTCTGGCTTCCACAGCCTACCATATCATGTGCCCCCCATTCTCAACACACACGCACCATAAATAAGTGTGGAAAATATTGTGGAGATGAATAAAATGCTGTGTTGTATGTCAGAAGAGTAAGGCAAAGGTAAAGGCAGTAGAAACACAAGGATGTAGCCTGGAAAGATAGCTTTATGGTTAAGGAGTACTTAGTGCTTGCTGCTCTTTCAGGGGGACCCAAAAACTGGTTCCTAGCACCCATGTCAGCAGGCTCACACAGCCCATAACTGGAGTCTCCTGGCCTTGGTGGGCATTCACACATGCACACACAAACACACACACACACACAACACACGTAGTAATTTCAAAAGAAATGCACATATATTAAGTATTATGCTTGAGTTCCATCAGGAATTCACTTGAGGCCATAATGGTGTCTCTGAAAGAAATGGTGGACTAATAAAATGATCCCAGACTCCTCTCTGCCGCATTAGTGTACAGATAGATGTTTGCAATCAGGAAGGAGGATGTCATCAGAAACCAGCCATGCTGGCACACCACATTTCAGACTCTAGCACTGTAAGAAATAGTCATGCAGTCTATGATTCCCTGATGCAGAGCCTAAACCAAGCAAGACACAACTATATGCATATTTATTATTATAACCACATTCACTTCACTGTTGTATTGTGTGCATTGTAAAACATGCCCCAAAAGATAGGAACTTAAAATAAAAGTAAATGAAAATTGAAATGGCCATATTTTTCTTTCCTCTCCCAGTATGTCACTTTCCCAAAATTCCAGTCTGTAGAACGTTAACCTGAGCAACAGCATCCAGGAAATGCCCCCTGGGCAAGTGAAGTAGAAATAAGATTATCAAAATTAACAATTGTAGCGTGGCTTGTCCGCTTGCCTATAATCAAAGCTCTCAGAAGGCTGAGGCAGGAGGATTGTGAGTAACCTGAGCTATGTGAGAACTGATCTCAAAAACGCCAAGGGATAAATTTATAGTTCTGTCCTTGAGTCCTCGTCTAGCACGGGCAGTGCCCAGGGCTAGACGGCCAGCACGAACACAAAACAAAACAAAAGCTGAGAATTTCCTTTGTTTTCCTTCTGTCTTCAATAGGCCAAAACCTAAACATCTTTCCACATCAGACAGAGCATCTGAACATGAGGTCATGGGTAGGGTCTGCAGAAGCACAGACTCTTACAGCCCTCAGTCTCCTAGGCCAATCTGAAAAGGGCCTTTTGGTAGGATCAGCCTTAGTCAGGGTACAAATGATGAGGGTGGCACAGATCAGGAAGGGACAGAAAAAAAGGAAATAAGAAGAGAAAAAGTAGAACTGAAAA
This sequence comes from Microtus ochrogaster, assembly GCF_000317375.1. Lineage (NCBI taxonomy): Eukaryota > Metazoa > Chordata > Mammalia > Rodentia > Cricetidae > Microtus > Microtus ochrogaster. The sequence goes on from NC_022036.1 coordinate 4,772,838, forward strand.
GAGCTGAGGGGGACAGTTGGGGTCACAAGGTGGGTGGCATGCAGGAATCTGTGCCATGGAAGCAACTGATAATGGTTACATGTCTTCCTAGAGGGAGTACAGACAGAAATGAGGCTCAGAGAATAGGATTTGGGTTGCTTTCATAGAGAGACACAGGAGCCTCAGAGGAACTGAGGCCATTGGCTATTAAAAGCCTGGGTGATTTGGAACACTGACCAGGAACTACTAGAAATGAAGGGGACGAGAGAAACACAGAGAGTTAGGGGGGAGATGTGGAGCATGGAAGTAGTTGAAAAGAAAGAAGGACAAGACCTTACAAATTCTTGCTACACGTGAGCTCATTTGTCACAGGACTGACACTGATCACTTGAGAGAAGAGATACCTTTGGACCAAGGCCTTCAAAGCTTAGCGCAGCACGGATGCTTTAAAATCATCTTCAGGCTCTTTCTCAGCTTGGGGTTGCTAAGCATCAGGATGATGGAGTTCAAAGAGATGCCCACGTAGATAATGACTTCTCTGGGCCAAAGCCACTGATTCGGCAAGGTTTGGGTTTTTGTAGTAAAACTTATCAGGGACAGAAAAAATAATATATAGAAGATGAAGAAGAAGGTAAGGGATTTTAGAGCCATGGTATGAGCCTGAGTGCAGAGATCACCAGGCTCAGGCCGATGGTCCCTCATCTTCCCCACGTGCCGGTGCAGTGAGAACATAAGCAAGATAAAGGACACTAGGAACAGGAAGAAAGGAGTGAACCACAAGAGCGCTACATGCGACAGGTAAGTGTACCAAAAGAAATCCATTGTTGTGTGGCCAAGAGTGCAATTCCCAAGGGAATCCTGGGAGATGATCATCTGGATAGCAATGATGTTCCCAGTGGCTGATATAATGCCTGACAGGCCCCCCATGATAAGAGAGCCCAGCAGCATCCTGGGAACTAACCGAGAGATCCTCCACTTGAGCCAAAAGAGGGTAGGGTGGGAGAAGGAGGAGATCTTCACACAGTAGAAGAGAAGACGGCAAGCCAGGCAGTAAGCCACAAAATGAGAGTGTTGGTGAAGTCCCAGAGGATGCTAACAATGTTTGCTTGGTAACAGAAACCAAAGAAGGCCAAAAGATTGGTCAGGATGGATATCCCATGTAGGCAGAACCGGGAAGAAGCAAGAGAGGCCACAATCATGTCAACTGCTGGCAAGGCCCGGTTCCGCATCCACTCTCTGCCCAACACAATGATTACGAAGCCATTCTGTAACATAAAAGCCAATGACATCAGGCAAAAGATGATCATGAAGATGGTTGTGGGTGTGGAGGGCATCTTGTTGAGGGAGGAGCTGTTCAGACAAGCTCCAGAGCACTGAGACACGGGCACAGGAGGAGACAAAATCTACAGCCAAACCATCATTGGGACCAAAGACATGAAAACTCTCGCCCTCGATTCATACAAAAGCCCAACCAGCAGCAAAGTCCAGTGCCCAAGACTTAAAATGATAATAATGACAGCCTCCCTAGACATGTAAATCACTTCCAGTTCAATGACACCTGCCTCAATTTGCATAACTTGTTTTTGCCCACTCTGCCATAGTCAGGTGCAGGCAAATGTTAGCAGGAAATTCTCCGGAGTGCTGGGGAATACTCTCCACTTTTGCAGATTGTTTCTCTCTCTCTCTCTCTCTCTCTCTCTCTCTCTCTCTCTCTCTCTCTCTCTCTCTCCTTTGACAATTTCATACGTGTCTCTTGATCATATATATCCCTAGTTCGCCCTTTCACTTCTTCAGTCCCCTCTACACACATCTTTTCCCCACCTCTGGGTCTCCTTCTTTAGCAGCCACTGCTTCCAATTGCTGTTGCCTGAATATACACAAATGTAGGGCCACCCATTGGAGCACAGGCAACCTTCTCTCTCTCTCTCTCTCTCTCTCTCTCTCTCTCTCTCTCTCT
>NC_022036.1:4774873-4782189 GCF_000317375.1 Microtus ochrogaster
TATAACTGAGTCCAATGAGTGTTTCCTGTGTAGACATAAGGTTGAGGGGACAGGGCCTCCCATTACTACATCAACAACCTACCAGTGGCCACACCCCTAAAGAAAATTGACTCTCCACTTAGCTTTAAGACAGGGGTGTGGCCTCTTGACCCTCCTCTGTTCGTGCTGGAATTTTGATTGTCTCTGACCTTGGGAGGGCTTTGGGTAAGTAGCCACAGCTGCTAGGAATTCTTAAGTGTAAAGGCCCTGTCACGTCCAGAAGATAGCATTTCAAGGAAGTCCTCCTCATCCAGGCCATCTGTTCTTTTTAGCACCTCCTCCATGACGATCTCTGGGCTTTGGTTAAGGAGAGTGATACAAATGTCCAATTTAGAACTGAGTCTCACAATCACTTATTCTCAGAACTTTAGCAGTTAGGAGTTTCTGCATTAACCATAACTACTACAGAGAGAGACTTCTTTGACTATCATTGAGAGTAGCACAAATCTTGGGGTATAAATAAAGCACAGATATTTAGAAGGCAGTTTGATAATCCTTGATAGAATCTATGACTCCCCAGCTGTTGGGGAATATTATTTTAAGGTGTGTGACTTTTGTATATGTTGCATTTACTTAAGCCTGTGAAGCTGTGACTCTTTGCCTATCTAAAATACCTGATGGTCCTAATAAAGAGCTAAATAGCCAATAGTGAGGCAGGAGCAAGGATAGGCAGGGCTGGCAGGCAGAGAGAATAAACAGGAGAAATCTTGAAAGGAGAAGAAGGAGCAACCAAGAACAAGGGGAGGAGGACATCAGGGGCTAGCCACCCAGCCAGTCACGGAGAAAGAGTAAAAGAAAAAGAAAAGGCCCAGAGGCAAAAACTATTTGGAGATAATGTAAGTTAAGAAAAATGGACAAGAGACAAGCAGAGCAAAGGCTGGGCATTCCTAACTAAGAATAAGCCTCTGTGTGTGATTTATTTGAGAGCTGGGTGGAGGGCCCCTAAAAATACCAAAAAGAGTAAAACATCAAACAACACCTAGCCAGGTACTTTTGACCAGAAATACAGTAGTAGACAAGGAATCCTTCCTATATAACAAGCCTCAAATCCAGGCAGAAAACAGTTCGTGACCCCTATAAGCGTCATGCCACTATTGCGCATCTTGCCTGGCAAACACATTGTTTCTTAAATATACCATTTCTTTCCAACATTCTTACTAAAAGATACTGCTACTCCTATTTCCTTCTCTGAAACAGAACCTACCCCTGAACCTTCATGCCCTGAGCAAATATTTAATTAGTGCCCTTTAGACACTATGTAAAGGCTTACCCCTAGGTCAGCGACATAGGGAGATTCCACATGTGTAAGGCTTGGAAAATCTCCCTACCCTGTGACTTTAGAGATGCCTATGAGACTCCATAGTAGGATCTCTACTAGAACATGAACTTCCCTGACATATTACATTCTGGTCTGCTATCCATTACCATTTAGCTTTGATGTGTTTTACAAATAAAATTTATTTGTTCCTAAAATGGCACTGAGAAAATGAATAGATACAAGTGATAGTGATGCGGAGGAAGGAATGACAAAGAAGGACAAATGTCCCAGAAAATACATCACAGTAGAAGCTGAGGGAAAAAAAATAAAACCACCAAGAAGAACACAGGTCAAATTTGGGACCAAAAGAAGAGTCTGTCTTATGTGAAGTGAGCTTCATTCTACAACAATACCTAAGATCATAATAACTATCTTGCCAGAAGGCTTGCTGTTCGCTGAGTGATTTATGTCACACAGGTTGTATCTTGTCTTCATCACCAGCCACACAAAGTTAGCAGTTCAAATCAGTCAACCCAGCTCAGGGGCAGAGGATCTCACCAACGTAAACTAGGCAAGGAAAGAGCCTGTGCACAAAAAAAAAACAAAAACAAAAACAAAAACAAAAAACGGGAGAAACCGAGAGGAAAAGAGTGAAGAGGAAGTGAAGATGCAGCATAAAACAGACGCTGGAACAAAGTCAAGCCAGGCATTCCCTCTTCCGTTGCCAGTAATCCTTGAGTCGGGGTGTCCTAGGATGGCTCACACAGAATGGCCTTACTGCTGATGCTCTAGGATCCCACTCGAGATGCCACAAGTGAGAAGTCTGAGTATGAAAGACCGAAGTAAAATGAAAACAAGCATTTGCAGATTCACAATGGAAACTACAGGCTGTACAGTCACATGGGGAACAGCGATTGATTGAAAAGTTGCTCTGTTTTTTTTCCCTAAATTTTCATAAGATTATCGAAGAAACAATAAGGCACATGGACGGACTGCAGGCAGCTCCAGGGTCTAGGCCAGGTGCCCTGCAGGCTTCCCTCTGATTCTCCTCGAAGACAGCAGCAGTGAGCAGCCTCTGAGCGTTTTACAATGTTTGGCTCTGCTCAGAATTCCTTGGCCAGAGGCCAACTTCCTGATGTCATCATCGAGCAAGTTGAGGCCATGACACCCACGCCCTGTTGTAGCCATGTGTAACCAAGTGTACATGGTGTGCTCACAAGCACCTTGATGTTACTTGTTCTACCACAGCAGCACACCCCTGGTCGGAACAAGGTTCTCCTTCCCCAGACTTTATCTTCTCTGCAGTTGACAGCGCCAGAGTCTCATGTCTCCATTCCCTCCCGTAGAGCGCACTTCAGAACTGGGATGCAGCTGGCGTGTTAGAATGTTTGCCTTGCATGCCTAAGCTCTGAGTTCAATCCCCAGCGCTGGAAATGGTGGTACAGGCCTGGAATCCCAGCACTCGGGCACTGGAGGCAAGAGGGTCAGAAGCTCAATGTCATCCTCAAATGTGTAGTGAATTTGAGGCTAGCTTGGGCTACATGAGAGTCGGTCTCAGAAAAACAAAGAGAAAGAAGAGAAAGAAGAGGAGAAGGAGGATTCTCCCATGACCTGTCCTAGCTCACAGTGATCCATCTGATAGGTCTCGGAGATCCCCACCCCCTTCACAGTCTACCCCAATCGCTTTGACTATTTTCAACAGTCCTGCAAATACAAAACAGTAATCAAAATATCAAATCTCCTCATGTAATTTTTGGTCTTGTTTCTCTTTCCTAAAGGTGTCTGATGCCTACAGATGAAGCTAATAGATTCTTTTCTGTGACACAATTGGCAATATTGTTTTCCAGGATGATGCCCGAGTCCCCTCAGAGAGGACTAATGTCAAATAAGTCACAGCGGGATCTTGGATTCCAGACGGAAAATTCTGCAAAGAGCTATGCACATTTCCTTCCTTTTAGCTCTCTACACCAATAAATGTTTCTGTTTGTTCGTTTCTGTTCATTAATTTTTCATCTTGTTTTTCCTTTTCCTTATTACATTGTAATGCATTGTGTCATCTTGGAGACATGTAACAATGTGTTACAGTTGACAAGGTTTGTTAAATCTTCGGCCCACTCTCCATTGACCCTTTGGGTGCCCTGTGGTGAGTGCATAAATGCTTCCATATTTTTACATGGTTTCTGCAGGCAGCAGGGCCAGGAAAAGGTGGGTGAAGAAGGAAATAATGTCTTAATGTCTAAGCAGTAAACACATTTTAGCCAAACTATGTATAAATGTCAGAGTTATTTTTCTTAAAATGTTCTAAATACCTGTTTCTTGCCCTACAAACATCTCCTCATTCTCTTTAGGTAAATAATTTAAGACTGTAACATTGATTCTAATAAAACATCACTAGAAAATAGAATTTTAGCTCTGTGAGAACAAATGTGGAAAATTACAACAGCCTCACTCATCAAAACACATATCTGAGTAAAAGGGGCTCCAGGCCTCTAACCCCAGACTCAAGAGGAAGAAGAAGTTCAAGCACAAAGCCAGTTTATACCATTTATACAGTGAGAGCCTGTCTCAAACACAGAATGGGACCAGAGAGATGACTCAGAGGTTAAAGTCCTTCGTGCGCTTACAGAGGACCGGAGTTCAAGTCTCTGAATGTTGTGTAGCTCACAACTGCCTGGAACTCCAGCTCCAAGGATCTGACTTTTCTCCCGGCCTCTGTGGACACCAGCACACATGTTGACACACACATACAGAAACACACACTTAAAAATAAATCTTTAACAAATCAAAAGAAAACAGTTTTTGAAATACCAAAAAATCTTAACATAGCACAAAAAGCTACTTAGAGATGGCTAATATTGTTAATATTCAATAAGTTTCTATACCATTTTCTTTTCCACTGAAAAGCAGGACTTTCGGGTTATTCTTACAATTATAAGATTATCCCGCAAGGAGAGTCTTCATCCCCTTTTATCTTAATCATTAAAGTGCTTCCTTCTCACTTTCGTTTTTAATGTTTATTTTTACTGTTTTTAATTATGCATACATTGGGGGTGGGGAAGTACAATGCCTAAAGAGGTCAAAGGTGTCCAATCTCCTCGAACTGGGGGTACCCAACACGGGTGCTGAGAAGCAAACGCAAGTGCTCTGTGAGGGCAGTAACCAGTGAGCCATCTCTCCAGCCCCTCCTCACTTTCTTACAGCATCTGAATAACCAGGAAGAATACCAGAGAACGTTAAAGGAATAAATCGATGTTTCTTCATTAATGCCATACAGTTTATTAATGTATTACATCTGTGGGAGAGATGATAGTGTTCCAAGCCACTGAGTCCATGGTTTGAAGGCCCTGTTCCCAGGATGTCCTCATGGGCCCAAACTAAGAGGAAACAGAGAAAGAAAAACCCCCAGCTCTCATCCAGCAGAGCTCATCTATTGACAATTACTTTTTTTATACTGAGTTTCCACAGGAGATTTCAAAATCAGGACTTCATTCCATTGCAAAAAAAAAAAAAAAAATCTGAAACTATTGTCCTCAACAAAAACTCAAACAAACGGCCAAGGACAGATAGGACCTGGGTTTCGTTGCTGTCTCCTTCATTTCTCAAAACTCTTCTAAAATGCCAGCAAAAGGATTTTTAAAAATTGTTCTAGAGCATCAAGCCATAATAACAGAGAGAATGGAAAACAAAACTCATTTGGAAATCTGAAAAGTAGATGGACAAGCAATCAAAGACACAGTCTCTCTGTGAGAACCGAATCCTTCATGAGTGGAAGAGAGAGTCGGGAATGAGCTGAGCCCAGCCCGTACTAGGGGAAAATGGCGTCAGCCGCCTCTGGAGGAAAGAGAAGAGCCAGTTTAGAATGAGGATTGCAAGAGCTGGGCTCAGTAGTAGAGCTTTTGCCTGACATGCAGAAGGCCTCGGGTTTGATTCTCAATGCTACAGGAAAGGGAAAAAGGAAGAGGAGGAGTGGAGAGGAAAGGACCCAGGTTCCTGGATCATCTCCCTGTTTTGCGCCCTCCCCTCGCCCTGGTAAAGATGTAAGTGTATTCTCTGTACAGGGCAAAGAGGCTCTCTTATCTGCGTTGTCCGAGTTGAAAGAAGAGAACATACTTAAAGCAGGGAGACTAGATGAACAACTGTGTTTCCCTTTGCTGAAGGAAAATTAGCATTGATCCAGACCTCTTTATCTGGGTGCTCAAATGCAAAGGTGAATTCCTCCTGATTTACAAGGTTAAGCCCATTTTTTTTCTGACATCACACCCATGTGAACGCTATGGAAATTCGGTTGAAATCACACTTTGGGTTTTGTGTTTGAGCTTTTCCCAGGCCAGGGATACACAGTTGGGATGCTGGGAAGTTCCTAGACAACCATGTAGTCCCAAGGGTCACATCCAATCCTCTGCAGATTGCCGGGCTGTCCAGCCGTGCTACTCAGCAGTTTAGATATATTAACTGTACTTTTGACTAACTCTGTTTTCAATTGACAATGGCTGGACTGGGATGTGGCCACATGTAGGTCAAGAAGCAACTTCACAAGCTTTATAGACAGATTTTCAAAGAAAGATGTTTATTTTCCACACAGTAAATACATAAAATGCAATCACTTAGCTATAATGATAAATGAAATCAGGATGGCCTCTGGAAAAGGATGCAACTGAAGACCATTTAAGTAAAAGAGATCATCTCAGAAAGACAAGAATTGCATGTTTTCTCTTATACAAAGATTCTAGGTTCAGTATGTGTGTGTGCATGTCTGTGTGCTTGTGTGTGTACACGTGCTTGTCCAAATGAACCTAAAAAGGAAACTGAGGAAGGGGTTTAAAGAGATCTTGAGGGAGCAGAGAGGGAGGGAAAAGAGAGAGAGAGAGAGATGAAGTACAAGAAAAGCAGAAAGAGGAACTATTGTAGAGAGAAATGGGGACAGGGGAGGACAGAAGAAAAGGAAGATGACGAAGAATAAAGAGTATAATGGCATATAGATTATAGATATGAAAATGCTCTGACAAAATCTATTATATTTATAATAATGCAAAAACTAAAATCAAGAAAAAGTTTATTCTACATCTGCTTTTCCGGGGAGCCACTGCAGAACATATTCTCCAATGTCAGAGGAAGACATGGTTGTAGCTCTGAGATGGGTAGAGACTAGGGCATTACAGCAATGAGACAGAGAGAGAGGCTAGTGCAGAGGGAGGGAAGAAGGGAGGGGAAACGGAGACAGGGAGGGAGGGAAGCATGACAAGTCCAAGCTGGAGCAAAGCAAATTCTGTTGTACCTGCTTATTCTAGTATGCTTTCTGTTGCTGTGATGAAACACTCTAATCAAAAGCAACTTAAGGAAGGGAAGGTTTATTTCCGAGGAAAGTGAGGGCAGGAACCCATGGATAAGCTCTCCATCCTGGCTTCTCCTCCTCTGGCTCATGCTCGACCCTGCACTTCTCATACAACCCAGGCCCACCAGCCCACAGGCAGCAACGCCCACAGTGGAGTAGCACCTCCCACATCCATCCACAGCCAAGACAATTCCCAGCAGACATGGCCCCAGGCCAATCTGATCTGGGCAATGGCTCAATTGAGACTCTCTCTTCCAAGTGTCTCTTATTGTGTCAAGCTGACAATAAAAACTAACCAGAACACTAGTGGACCCAAAATTGTTGAGAAAGATCTACACAGATGACCAGGGTTTAAGAGTGAAACACTAACAAATAATTGTTAGGCCAAAGAAAACAAACTGTGTACAGAAAGGGAGGAGTAGCCTTAGATTAAAACATGCTTTCAATGCAGACACATTTCCACCGTCAGAGCTAAACGTTGCATGTGGATTTAACAAGCATTAGAACTACAGCAAAGGGTGGGATACCAGAAGGGTGTACCAGGACTGGAGGTGAGGAAGAACTAAAGTTTTATTTTCCACAGTGGGAAGCATACCTATAACTGAAAAGTCAGAAGTAGTATGGGTATATAATTGAGACATACACACACGCTTGTACACACATCTACATATACACACACACATCCAC